>NW_009915087.1:0-14895 GCF_000696875.1 Nestor notabilis | reverse complement strand
TTTCCCCATTTACCCATGCAAGTTGCTCCCAGCTATTAAGATACCTCAAGCATGAGTACAGAATTTTATCTCTCAATCAATCTGGAAAGCAGAAACAGCTGTTCTAAAAACAAAGTAATTTCTTCTTTGTAGCCCAACATATATTTAATGATTAGATCTAAAAAATCTGAGGGTTAACATGGTCTTTAAAAGGGGCAGAGATCCCTTTCACATGATAATAAAGTGTCTCACATTTATGGCTATGAATTCCACAAAAACTCACTAGATACATAATCTTGATGCTGAATAGCCCCAAGGCAGTGAAAATGTACACTGACTGATAATTCATTGCTTTTATATGAAAGTCCAAAATACAAAAAAATACCTTTGAGTCAAAGAACACCACCCACAGTACGGATCCTTTACAGATAAGCATTCTTGCTCGGAAACATATCTACTGCAATTTGCAACTGGTATTCTTCTCACCTAAAATCAAAGAATGCAGTAACACACTGAATTAAAACAGCCTCCATAAACCAGGAAATTGAGGGTTACCATTAAAAATCTGACAGCAACCAAGCACAATCCCACTAGGAAAGTTTCCTTATGGATTCCCCTCTGCCAGAAGACCTTTGGATAGAAATATGCAGCCTATTTTACACACGCTGTATTTTGCCATCAGATGATGAATCATTTCTGATAATGACAATTTGGTTCTACTACTCAAAGGCCAGGATGGACAGATTAATGCAAGAAAGACTGATTAGCATAGTGAATTATAGATAACAATAGAAAAGAGGTATATTTTACAAATGATGCTTTGCTTAGCAGAACACCATTTTCCTCTCATCAAAACTGAGATTTTTAAATGACTGATGAAGGTGCAACCAAAAATGCATGCGCAAAACAAAATGCATCTGTGTTTGCATCACCATGGCAGGTTCCTGCATGTGCACACTAGAGCAAACGCATGCAACTACTTAGCATGCATGAAAATGCCATTTCAATAAATAAATGTAGATAATTGCGGCTATATTGTATGTAGCTATACTTGTACATTCAGCTTGAATATCCTAGCCAGCCATTTTCAGAAAAGGAAAGGAAAAAGAAAAAGAGAAAGCTGATTACAAATATTGAATACAAATACAAATAATGTTATTAATCACAACATTAATCAATAATCTTAGAAAAATATTCCTTACTCAAACTTTTTTTTTTTTTTTTTAACAAACTTGCAAGTATTTAAAGTTCCAAATGTTTGAAACAGCCACAAGGACACACGGCTTTCTGCAAAACTGTATTTACTGGGTTCTTCAGCTGTATCTTGTAAAATTCAATTTATCTGAAGGCATGTGAGATGATCAGTCCAGAAACCAGCCAACTTCATAGACTACTAGCAAGTTAACAAAGACAGTGTAGAAGCCTTGTTTAAGCTCCAAGAGATGATCAGAGAGGCATTTATTCATAAAAGCTATTGTTCCGCTATATTCCTCAAAGCTACAGAAAATGAAAATCGTTACTTTGAATATCTACATACACTTTTGATTGATTGAAATTTTGATTCCTTCTGCATTTTTGATGAATAGGTAATATCAATCAGTTCTCCTACCAACTTACCCACTCATACAGCAGGTTAAAATGCTACGTTCACTGATGGAAAAGTGATTTTACTGTAAATGCAGGTAACCAAGTGCTGGGTAATATCCTGTCCAGCTAAGATGGACAGACAAACTTTACATTTTCACTGCCATCTTCCCCTCTGCTGGTGAGACAAAGGAATATGCTGAGTTGATACTTGGCAGCCCTGATGCAGGACAGGCAGCAACAACTGCACCAACTCCTGGGAGTCTCTCTCTTCTTGACATGCAGCTCTGACATGCTTGCTCACATGCAGTAGCTCCCAGTGATTGCTCAACTCCTTGGCCTCACTATGTATAGACATTAATCACTTCTGCTTGTTTTTGTTTTGTCTTAAAGTCTATGCCTAACTGAAGATGATAGGAATTTTATCATTGATTTCAGCAGAACTAAGACTTCAAACCCATCTCAAATTAAGAGATTTCTCCACATTAAGAACTCCATAATTGACCTAGCAGACCCTGACCTACCAATACTTGGATTGCTAATTCAGAGGAACTTTGTCTCCAAAGAGTCTACAAGTTTTGTTTGCTACTCCAAGCTTGATTCTGCATGATGCCTCCAGGAAAAAGAGAAACAAAGACCCTCTCAACAGAATGACATAATAAGCATGAACTAAGGGTGTTGCTGGATCAGTGGGCAGCACCACAGAGTGGAAGCTACTCTGAGCTCTGCAGAAGTGGAGCCCAAACTTAGACAACATAAACAGATAGTAGATGTAAAGTTGGAAACTGCAGTTTGGATATTTTAAGGTCTAACTCTGACCCAAACTGATACTTCACTCATAAAGTGACATAAATTCTTAAAGCAGCAGTTAGCTTCAATTTATTATTCAATTTAATATTGTGCTTACCTTATTGGCAGAGGACAGATAGATGTAGTTGTTATCTATTGGATCAAGTCGAAGTTTGGGAAAAATGGAGGTTTCTTCCTTAATTTCATATAAAATCTCTGGGCAATTAGACTCCATATCCTCATTAAGAATAGCCTGAAACACATGAAATAAAATTATTTAAAAGTCTTTCTATTGATCAGTCAGTATTTTAAACAAAAGCATAATTTCAGCTACATCAAAGCTTCTGAGGTGATTTACTGTGCTCTGATTCAATACACCTACTGCACTGGCTTTGACAGTGCCAAAAGATGGAGGAAAAGACCACCAGAACAGATTTTCAACCAAATTCATGCTAGACACATTTTGCACTGAATCTGGCACTGGTTTAGTATATGAAACATCACTTCCACTGAGTATGTTCCTGATTGTTGTGGAAACTCAATGTGGAAGATACTCCTATATCCCAGTCACAATGTGCTACGAACTCCTACGAATGGAGAAGAAGGTATTAGCCTTCAGGAAACAAATTAAAATCCAGAGACACATAATGTAAAAAGGAACTTATGCACATTACTGACAACTGTCTTCAGGACAGAGTGTTCTCTGTGGCTTCTGTGAGTACACATCTGAGGTGGTATTTATTTTTCTTACCTTGCCCAACTCTACAGATTTCTACCACCCTTTGCATAGAATCCAAGAGAACCAGAGACTCAGAAAATTTATTTTGCAAGATAATAAGCACACCAACATTGATAGAAGGTTTTCCATAAACACGACTAAACAAGGGAGATATGTTCATGGCCTCTACGGTGTTAAGGAGACACAGAGACTTCCATTTCATTTTTCATTATTAAAAGCACGATGAAATCAAATGGGCAAAAGCTTTTCAAGCTCTCTACTACATTCTTCTCCAAGTGTCTGCTTAATAAAACCAAAAAACGAGAGTCATCTTTTGCAGTGTAGACAGGAAATGCATATTCTCACAAAACCCAGTAAAAAATTAAAGCATAAAAGACATTTGACTGGATGGCTGAAAAGTTTAATAATGAGATAAGACGACTTTCACTTCCAGGTGATTGATTTAAACTAGAGTAGGTCAACTGCTCAGAAGCAAAGACTTTTCTCTCTAACAGACAGCTATTCACATCACATAGATAGGCTAACAAACAAATACATAGGATTCCGAAATCTAACAATATTTAATATTTCTACTGGCAAATCAAAAAAAGGAAGGAAACAAAAGACAGTCCATAAATTGATACTGTGGGTATTAGCAGTTGAATGAAATGTTTCAATGAATTTTAAGCAGTGTACATAATTGCTTTGGAAAGTTAGTTTGCTCTCCAAGTAACAATAGAGCAGTTACTTCACAAACAAACAAAAAAGAAATAGAGATTCAGGGGGCTGTATCTGTTTATAATACAGTGCCTAAACCAGGAAACATTTACTCACTTGAACACAGCAGCAGTCGGTACACTCATCTTACCTTCAGTAACTGTCCATCATCTGTTCCCAAAAAAAGAACTATCTGATTCAAAACAACCGTGCCATAAACAGCCACTAAACCAGAGTGAATCAAGGTAGGTAATTTCTTGATAGATCGTGCCTCCTGAAAATCAGATATAAGAAAAAACTATTACAAAATCATTCATCTATACTGCAAAACATTAAGAAAAAGAAGAATCCCTAGAAAGATTCTCAGAGAACTCAGCTTTAGACAATACTATCATTTCAATTCTGACACAATTTCAGAGCAACGTGTAATTGGAAATGGCACATGAAATTACTTCCTTTTTTATACATGGCAACTGGTCACATCTGTGATAAAGATCACATCTAGTGCAGCTAAATCACTGACCTAAGTGGTACACAGACTTGGCATAACAGCTGCAAGTTACTTTGCAAGAGAGTTTCTCTTTTTTTGAACATAGCCCTTGGGTTATTCTGAATTGCTAGTTCTTCTCAATGAAGCCATGTTTTACTACTGCTGACCCTACCATGAAGACTACAGATACACTCAGTAATCACTTTTAAAGGCATGCAAATATACTGAAGAAAGGAAGTACTTCAAACACACAAACATTTGTGTGTGTGCATGTCAAAAAATGCTGAGCTTCACCCTCCCCTTTCTGGTTTCCTACTTTACAGTAAAGGAAGTTGAGACTTGCATATTACATCAATATAAAAATTAGATAAAGCAGTATAAAGTTCATGACAGAGAATATATATAAATGTACTTGTGTAAACTTTAAAATCAACATGTTACTTACAATTCTCCATCCAAGCTGGAGGAAGTAAAGTGGCAAACACACGTAAGCAGCTCATGAAAGAAAACATCATGCAGGAAATCCCTGTATCTTGTGGAAGGAAAACCAAACCAAATAAACCCAACTGCAGGTGATAGAATGCTGAAAGGAAGTCCTGATGTGTGAGAATAAGGTCATTTGCTAGGTGAGAGGTGGTCTCTGCCATCAACTCCCTACAAGCCTAGGTATCTCCCTAACAAGCAGTAACTCGGCTTTGCAATCCTATAATTGCTCTAAGTCCATCTCTGTGGCAGATACTGCCAAAAGTGTGATACCACCTGCTCTCTGAACAGGTCCAACCCCAGACAAGCTCTACCTCCCCCTCCCGTCCATTAGTATACAATGCTTTCCAGTGAGCTAAGGAAATTATGGGCTAGAGAATTATCTGTAAATCCATCTACCTATGTACCAACATTTTCATTTAGTCATTCTCCTCATCACATGAACATGTGGCTGCACAGACACCAGTGCTGGCACAAAAGAGCATCAGGCATGGAGAGGTGGGGGGCAAGAGCTCAGGTAAGACCAGGTCCCTGGGAACAAGCCCTATGGGTCAGCTTACAAAGTCCAGAATCTCAGCCTCAAGGACAGATTTCTGAACCTACAGGAACCCTCTGAGTGTGCAAGAACCTATTTCACTTTAATGGACACACAAAAAAACCAAGGTCTGAGAATGGACCATTAAAACTGACATTTTGCAGAAAGGTGAAGGCATTTCCCAAAGTTATGAAGCACATCCATGACACAGTAACAGCTGAATTCAACTGTCTTGCATGCTAGGATGCTGGCGTAACCCCAAAAACTCTTTCCACACAGAAATAGGGTATTTTTCTAAACTGCAATCCTAAGTCAATTAAAATCTTATTCAGTCATCTGAATTATTTTAATTAGCTTGCAAGAACAGCCACTTGGAATAAAAGAAGACTTGATTAACTTTCATATTTAAAGATACTATTTTTTTTTTCATGTAGCAGGAAAAAGACACTGGAACTGTCATTTACTGGCACAGAACTTCAGTAAAACCCACTTAGGAAACTTCAGTGCCACGGCAGTCTATTTTAGATATGGGAGGGAAGAAAAGATTGTAGGCATTTTAAGGTGGAAAAAGTTAACTCACTTTTCTATTAGATCAGAAGGTAATAGAACTCCTGCACTGGTGCACACAATGAGCCTTCCCTCACACTAAGGAGTGAGAAGGTGAAGCTGTCAGGCTTTCATTTCCATCAGAATTAGGATTTCTTTTTTCTGCAGTGCACCATGTAGTAGTGTAAGGAAAACAAACTCCCCCAGGTTCCTCATGGACTGTACAATCACATCACAGAAGAGGGAAGGACTCACCCAGTCTCTGAAAAGCTTTGCTGCCAGATTTTATTTTGACCCACATACTAGTAAAATAACTAGTGTCATATCAGTGCATCCTCCTCATCTGACTGAAGAACCAATAGTGACAAGTGTGGAAGCCTCCTCCCCTCATTCTGCTTGCTAGAGGGAGGGTCAATGCAACATTGAGCTAATACAGATAATAAGAGGGGGAATTTAGACGGTGGCCAGTCACAACAAAAATTGCCTTCTCACTTCTGCAACCTATTTCTCCAGCTTGCCCATTCCCTCCAGGGTACAGCTGCTGCTTCCACCCTTCTGTCACCCCTTTTCCATGTGCATTTAGTTTTTTAATATGCCCTTTACCTCTTCCACTGTGACTAATGGGGTTAGAGCACTGTAGGGCCTTCCCAAGCTTTTTCTTTCACAGTGAAATCCATCCTTAAAATGCATTTACAGTCTAACATTCCTTTGTACTTGAAGAGTCACTCATCTCCATGATCATCTATCTGCCTATCCTGTAACATTTTCAGGCTCATACTAAACCAAGAAAAGCAAAACAAAATACCATACTGTTCTAGAAGACCTTTCTTTTTTTAATTCTTCAGTTGTACCCTCTGTTCTTTTCTATAGTTCCTCAAAATCTTCATATGCACAGGTAAGCCTGGGGATTTCCTGAGTTAACCTACATTTTGCTTTTAAGTTCACCCCACTATGCTGTTTGGTTATTGGCATGAAAGGTATTTATACTCATTTTCAATTTTGCATCTCATTTTCAGATTTATCTCTGTATGACTCCAGCTGCAGCAACCATATTCACAATCCTACTTTCTGTCTTGATTTCCTCCTGATTATTTTACATTGCATGCCTCAGATGGAAGGGCAGCATTTTTAGCTCACAGAGCCCTCATCATATTGCAGCTGGCCAAAAAGTGAAAATAAAGGGTTTGAGCATCAGAGTGAATGAACAGATGCAGCTACACAAAAGGACACAAGACTAGTCAACACTAGAACAATACGTATGTTTTTTCTAGAGGGAAAAAACTTCTGGAAGCTCATTCTTCTTCCTTAACTTCACCACCCTTCAACCACCTGCATCAATGATTATTATTATATCAGAAGATAACAAATATTGGTGCATGCAGTGAGCCTTTATTAGGGCTAAGGAATGAGGAGATGAATTGGTCCAAAATTTGATTTCCAGGAGGTTTGTAAATTTATGCACTGCATAGCAGGGTCTTCACAGAGGCAAGATCCTGAGCCTCATAATGCAAGACAGGAGGGACAGTCAAAGGCTACGCTTGAGTGAGAGGTTGATCCCGAGATGGGGAGGCTAGAAATTTGTGACTTCCTGCAGCAGCAGAAACACCCCTTCTCCACCCTCAGATCTAAGTTCATAGAATTGGCAAAGCATTAGCAGGGAACAAGAAGCAGCAATGCGTAACTCTGGTTGGAGATTCCTTCCTGTGAAGGATGAATACACACATCTGCTAAATATTCATGCTATTAAACAGGTTTCTTTTTTCGGGGGGGACAGACACACGACACATCCAATCCATTACACTGCAGAGGCTGACGATTTTCCATTTCCCACTACCCATTGTTGCACATCTATGTGGACACTACAGACATTGCCTAGTGCAGATTAGAACTACAGAGCTCTGGGGGAAAAGTGAATGAGATGGGACCCCAGGCTTTGTTAACCCTACAGGGTCAGTGAAAGGTGGTGCTCTTTGGGATTTGCTACTCACAAACAAGGAAGAACTGACTGGAGATGTAGTCATCAATGGCAGCCTTCACTGCAGTAACTATGAAATAACTGAGTTCAGGATCCTGAGGGTGGTGAGAAAAGAACAGCAGAGTTCAGAGCTGGAGACCAGGCTTCAGCTTGTTCAGGGAACTGGTTTGTGGGTTCCCCTGAGAGGTAGCTTTGTGGTGGAAACAGAAACAAGCAACTAAGGAGAAACTGCCTGGACACATAGGGATGGTGTTAAGGAAAGCCCAAGTTCGCCTGGTTTTGAAACTCACAAGGGACGTTACGGGCAACAAGAAGAGCTTCTACCACCACCTGAGCAATAAAAGAATAAAATGTGCATCAGCTGCTGAATATGTCAGGTGATCTACTGACAATGGATGCAGACAAGGCTCTGGACTTGTCTGTGGGTTCAAAGGACCAGCAAGGTCTTGTGGTCACTTGAACCCACAGAGTTCAAGGAGGACAGAAAGTACCAGTACTGGAAGAGGATTAAACCAGGGATCTCTTAAGAAATCTCAGCTTATAGAACTGTCAGGGGCCAGATGGGATCTTTGAGAAGATGCGGAGAGACTGATGACACTGCAAGGCCATTCTCTCATACTTCTAAAGCTGTGGAGATTAGAGGAAGTCTCAAACAACTGAATAAAGGCAAATACTGCACACATCCTCAAAAAAGCCAAGGATAACCTGGGGAACTACACATTGGTCAGCCTCACTTCTTCCCTGGCAAAATCATGGAGCAAATCCTCTTGCAGGCTACTTCTGGACACAAGAAGAAGAAAGTGACTGGGAAAGCCAGCATGGATTCACCAAGGATAAATCATGCCCGACCAACTTGAGGTATTTAAAAGATATGTAGATGTAGCACTTAAGGACATGGTTTAGTGGTTCACCACCTTCTGTGATGAAATGACTCAATTTGTGGAGGAGGGGAGAACAGACCTCATTTTGACTTTAGCAAGGCTCTTGACACCATTTCCCATAGTATCCTTGCATTCAAGTTGAGATGCTACAGTTTACACAGGAGGACTACTGGATGCATTAAAAAATGAATGGATCATCAGGCTCAAAGGCTACTGGTTAATGGTTTGTACTCTATCTAGTCACTGGTTACAAGTGGAGCTCCTCGGGGAACCCATCCTGGGATATATCTTGCTCAGTATCTCTATTAATGACATGGAGGAAGACACTGAAAGCTTCTGGGTTAAGCCTGGATGATATCGAAATGAGTTGATGTGCTTCAGTGCAGGGCTGCCATTCAGAGGGACCCAAAGAAGCTGGAGAAATGGACCAAGAAGAACCCCAAGAAATTCAACAAGGACAAATGCAAAGTCCTGCACCTTGGATGGTCTAACTCTGTGTGATAGTACAAGCTGAGGAGGTCCTGGAGGGCAGCAGGCTGAACGGCGTAGCCATGCAGCAGCAAAGGTTAACGGCATCCTGAGTTGTATCAACAGAATAATAGCCAGATTGATCAAGGAAAGAGATTATTCTCCTCTGCCTGGCACATGTTCAATTCTGCCTAGGACAATGCACTCAGTTCTTGGACTCTCAGTACAGCACTGATCTTGATAAACTGGAGTTTAGCGGTTGGCCACTGTGATGGTTGGAGCCTGGAGCACCTGTCCTATGAGAAAAGCCTGAAAGAACTGGGCTGGTTCAGCCTACAGAAGAGACCATTTCAGAGGGACCAGAGAAACAGACCCAGGAATAAGCTGCTTGCAGGACTAGAGGTAACGATGCAAACTGGACCAGGGGCGGTTTCAAGCATACAGGAGATTAAAATACATCACTATGAGGACAATTAAGATAACAGGTTGTCCAGAGAGGTTGTGCAGTCTCCATCCATGGAGGTTTCAAGATCCAACAGAACAAAACACAGGGCAAACTTGCCTGATCTCAGAGCTGACCTTGCTGTGAGTAGAGGGCTGGAGCGGAGGCCTCCTCTGAGGTTCCTTCCAACCTGAAAGACTCTGTGATTCCAAGGAAGCAAATCTGCTGTTCAAGAAGTCACAGGCGGTCAGAAGTTTCCACTAAGAACATTTAATGAAGCCAGATGACAAAAAGCAACTCTTCTTACTGACACTGTGAGAGTTCAAAAGTCTCCTATGGTTTACTTCTCACACCAAACAGGGATGAACTGAAAACTAATTGTAATCAGACAGAACTGTAATCAGAAACATTAACTCTAGAAATCTATCAAACATCAGATGAAATACTAGCAGTCTGGTAATACACAGGAGATTACTTTGCTGCTAGGAAATTAATTACAGAATCAATTTTGATACCAAATGATATTTAGAAGTCTGTAATTCTTTCCTTAAATAAAAGACCATGAATCATTTTGGAATGAGTTACCACACAAATTCAAATGTCATTCCTGAAAATTAATGGCCGTGATTAAACTGATGTGACTCTGTTGATTTCAAAATCTCACTTCAGTAGAGCTTTTAACAGCTAAGATTTGTCCTAGGATTCCAAACTATGCTCAATAAATTAAGGGGCATATACCAACCCACATACTTATCGCCCACTGAAAAATGCAAAAAATCAAAGAACAGACTGTTACATATCTTTACTTATATTAAATAGCAGATGAAAATCCAACCAAGACAGCTTATCATTTAGTAACTGTCACAGCTACGTAGCCTTTGCACATCATAAAATAAACATTTTGATATTAGCTACAGCAACAGGTATACGCCTAACACTTTTTTTATTTTCTCCCTGAAAAACTGCAGAATCCTTTTCTTCCCATGCAACCTTTTTTTAATGGCAAAACTAATTTCCAGATTTGTCATTGTGGTTAGGTAACATCCTACAACTCCCTCCTGCTGATGTCCTCTAATTTGAGCGCTTCTCCTACTCGTCTGCTTGGCTGTGATCCACAAGATCCTGGGATGTCTGTAAGAGATAAGAGATTCTAGTAGTTCCCATTCAGCCCTGGAACAGAAGACAACTTTTTCTTAAAGTTCACTAGCTATTGAAGCATGTTCGTGGCTAATTCCAGCATTCCTCCTATGTACTGACTAAGGAGCTTCAATTTCACAATTGTGATTGACCAAAAATATTTGTTAGTACTCAGTCAGCTTTCTGAAAAAAATGGAGAATGAGATTTGGCAAATTCACATTTATTAACTAGGGAAATTGTGAGGAAGATGCGCTTATGTACACGCAGGTCATACTAGAGAGTCCATTAACACCTCTACTTCAACAATGCATGTACGTAGATGTACTCAAACTAAGAGATGTGGAACAGAGGAAAACAAACTGACAATGAAACCACAAAATGTTTTCAAAGTAGTTTCATCTAAGACACCATCTGCCTCTTGCTAGTTAGGGATCGTGTCTCTGGGAATCCAGTACTCTCTATGTCCGGAATAAACACATCCAACTAGGACAAAATGCTTTGTGCATACTACTGCATGGAACAAAACCAAAATTAATTAGCTCTCATAGGGAGCAGAATTTGTAGCAGTCACATACTTTTTGATAAAGTTGATAAGCAAGAATCTTAAAAATGATAAATTTTCAACAACAGACTCAAATATAGCACTAAAACTTCATGCAACTGTCAACTTTGGCCTAAGTAGCAATGTGAGGCTAAAGAGATTACACACCTACAGTAAGTTCCTACAGGATGTGGAGCAATTTGGTTCCAATCCAGTGAGGTACTCAAATTCATGCTTAACTTTAAATGCATGGGCACGAAGATGATGGAACTACTTATATGCTTAATGTTAAATATGCCTTTAAGTGCTTTATTGGGTTAGGGCCAGGAAGCTCAGTACCTTACAGTAATGAGTTGGAGTAGAACATACAGTAGTAGTGTAGCAGGGAATTTAGGACCACAGATACCTTGGGCTAAGTCCCTCTTGCACTGTACTATTGAGAAGCAGAGCGCCAACACACAGTGCCAACACAGTGCAAATATAAGCAGCTGTGTAAGTGCAGACTGGTAAGAGGATGTCTTGCCTAAAGGTAATCAGAATAATTGCAGAAATCTGAAGAACGACAACATCAGAAGGAGAACAAAGTGCCACTATTCTCTAATGTATACTATACTCTGACTACACACTATTCCTGCAGTGAAAAACATTTGTTTTCAATTCCTACATAAACTGACAGACTGCATCTGTGATCCGTGTACTTCATCACATCACCTGAGCTCCAGAATTCAAGTGTACCCAGCAAAGAAGACTAAGACCTGCAGCAACCTACAACACATGGCATCTGAAATGCAAAAGTCAGGCTGACATTCAGCATGATCCACCCACGACAAACACTGAACAGGTCTTACATCCCAGGCAATCATAGCACTGCAACACATTCATTTGCTCTGTCCCAACACTGTCTTTAAAAGACTGGTCTTCAAAGCACACGTTCAGTACTGTTGCTTGCTGCCATTCCTACACATCGTACTATAACGTACTCATGACAGCTCTGTACTACAAGGCACTCCTTTCTGGCCAGAGCCACTGCTAGCTAATGCACACACTTTGTCCACAACCTGTGCACTGATAGAGATGTGCTGCACACCAACCTCCTGCCAGTTCTGAAGCCTGCACGCTTCTGAGTCCAAAATAAACATGTTCCACATTTGCAGGGACTCCCATGATTTGGTGAGAGACAGTAGAAGAATCTGGTCTAAACAACTCAGAAGAAGCAGCATATGGGCCTGTCATCTCCAAACTTACTCTGCAATAGCCTAGCCTAACCTTCTGTAGTATGAAAAACATATTAAAGCTGAAGTACATGCATTTATTTCTGTGTTTATACACCATAAGCACATACAATTAGCTTAAAAGGGAACTTAATTAGCCACATAATGTTACAGGCCATATTACTACACAACACCCAGATGTCCTTCTATCTCACAAAATCTATCTTCCCTGTCAGCGGTAAACTGTATTTATTGTGCCAAAATATCATGATTAGTAACATCACCATAGTTAGGGACATAATGTTAAGCAAACAATCCTTTTACAGTTGGGATTAATCAGTAGTGTACCCAAATATAATCTACGCTTCCAGAAGGGACGAGCCTTTTGGGACATTAAAGTAACTCTGGAGTTACAGGAGTCTAATCTGAATCAGACTAATCCATAAGCAAGTGGATTGTTGATTTTTGATATTCAGGCACTGAGAGGCAATGGGAATGGGGGACTGAAAGGAACACTGGTCAGACAGAAATACCCACCTTATCTTTACCTGCATTGTTACTCTGTGAAATCCATGAGACTCTTCTGGTTTTTATTTTTTGGTTTGCAAGCTCAGAAAGCACCTCATGAAGAAACTCCATGAGTAATTAGGAACAAATAATGCAAATTAAAAATCCAGCTAGCAAATAGGTATTTTGGGATGAGACTTCAAGCTTCTCACAAGTTTGCCTTGTGAAAGCACAGAAATCATGCAGTAAGCTATAAATGCACTGTAAATCAAAGGTTTGGCTCCAGCTCTCAACAGAGAGTTTCATTATTTACTTCAGCACAGTTGTTTCACCCACATATGGGGTTCTCATTCATAACTATGTCCTCTAACACTGGCAACAGTCTCACAGCTCAGTAGGGAGATGAGCACACCGACTCACATGTGCCCTCCTGCAGTTTGTATTTGGAAGAATCTCAGCACTGTGCTCTGCTATGGGCTAGATTTGGGAAACCAAGGAGTGACAGTACATCTACCGCATATCTTCCAAGGAGTTTTCGATAAACTCCCATCGTAACACAGCAGGGACTCAGAGGTTAAGCTGCAAAGTGCCTTAATGGTGGGGTAACTGCAAAAGGCCAGGGCTTGCCTCATGATAGCTTGCTTGATCACCTATCATTCTCCCTGACATTTTCCAGCATTGCTCCTTCAGCCACAGCTCTGAAAAGACTTCTGGTGTAACTTAAAAGCACAGACAGGCCTTGCAAGAATACTTTCTTTGCCTGAATCATATTTTTAGCTTCCTGAATTTATTTTTTAGTTCATTTCTTTACTATTTACCAAGGCCACAGCAAAGCTGGTAGCCTTGCCCACCCTGCCTGCCCTCCATGTGCACAGCTCACCCTCAAAAAGAGGAAGTAGATGAAGAGAGCGTGTTACAGAAGTAGATGACCAGGGGCTCTCCATGGGATAGCACTGCCTGGGAAAATGTAACCACAACAAGAACAATGTAACCACCACAACAACAAATAGTGCCTATTTCTGCCTGCTCTGCATAGGAGCTTGGGGAGGTGGGTGGCTGTGAGCCCTCTTGAGCAGGGCCAATCCTGGGAGGTCTGGGAAACACCTACCACCAAACAAGCAACCATAAATAACTAGTGAGCAATGGGGATAACAATGCACACAGCTCAGTGCACAGGAGTCAATTTGATGGGCTTTTTTTCATTTCTGATGTAGCTGCAATGACATGAGATATGAATGCACAGAATAAGGTAGGAAATGCTTTATCTAGGCTGTATGAAAAATACAGTGAAGTACAACTAATCCTTGCCAGAAAAGGGCACATGGAGTGGTGAGCCTGAGACTCAGGCCCAACCCAGGATGCCATCAGGTGTTCCCTCAGATGTGTCTTTCCCAAGATGTAGGTGGGAATGACACGACAGGATCTGGGAAGGGGTCAGATTTTCAGAAACAGAAAGCGCTGGAGGAATCACTAGCGCTGATAGAACCACGGCTAATGTGCCAAACCTGTCGCAGCTCTGAAGTTCCTCAATGAACTTTATGTGCCTTCAGGTCAGAGACACCTAACGACTCATGCACAGTGACACCAGCCACGATGGCATCAACCACAGCATGCAGGACAAGCGCTTAGCAAAACGATGCCCAGACTTACACAGCTCTTCCCATTCATGACAAAGTGCGTGGACGCACAGGCTTGTTCCTTCATCTCCTCCATCCCAAAGATGCAGACAGCGGTGGCATTCCAGGCCTTGGCGTCCTGTTTGTAGAGGAAAACACCAACCCACCAGCCCCGCTCACCCTGGCGGACGAGGCTGGAGGAAACAATAAGGGTCCTGCACCCGCAGTCCAAATATACGTGCCCTTGCAAAGTAAGGCCACCCTCTGAGGGGCGC
>NW_009915086.1:25347-56176 GCF_000696875.1 Nestor notabilis | reverse complement strand
AACCCTAACTATTCTATGATTCTATATTCATAAGTCAGCTTCACTGCTTTTCCAACGGACATATGAAAAAGCCCTTGTGTGTATGTAGCTTTATAATGCGTGCAGGGGCGTTTTGGGGTTAAATATTTTTATCTACCTTATCATGATTATTAGAGATGAATAAACTAGACTGAAAGACATGTCTTTAGTCAGATTCCAAACAGAAATCTGTTTTGCTAAACTAACATCAAAGAGACATTTGGTTGAATGCCCTTTAATCAAAATCTTGATTCTCAGGGAGATTCTAGTACAGAAAACCTTATTTTGGGCTCATGCCATTGGTTAATTAACGGAAGTCCTTTATCTGCAGGTATATGAGTAAATTTATTCAATTAAAATCAATATATTAAAAAAATACAAGAAAAATCAAAACTTTAAAGCACATATACTGGAAGTTACTACAGTGACAGCTGGTAGAAGGCTCACATTGAGTTGTTCACATAAATGAACTTCATATAATCTGATGTTTCATGCATGTGTGCATTGACTTGGGCTTTTTAAGGTTATTAAGGGGGCAAGGACATTGCAGGCTTCTTTGTAAAGAAAGGTTTAAATACAATTGCAAAGGAGACTTCACAGATGATTTGGGGATTTTGGTAAAGACATTAACTCCAGACATTAAATCCAGTACTTATAGATTCAAGGAGACTCTGTCATTTTTAGCATTTACAAGTAATTTTGAACAAAGGTCTTTCCCACAAATTCCAACATACTGGTATTAGTGGAGTTACTTACTTCTGCTGCTAGTGGTCTTAAAAGTTTGGAACAGTAATGAGAAAATGCAGTTAAGCAAAACACAACCTAAATTAGAAAAAGGCCACAGTAGAGTGTATGTTATCATCAGTTATAGTATGCTACAAAAGAACTCTCTGTGAGAAAGGCTACTGGTAAACACAGAGTTACAAATAATAAATAGAAGTTCTAAATATCACAATAGTGCCCTGCCCTGTTTTTAACAGTGTAAATCATTCTTTCTGTACAGATGGGAAAGCTGATCCAAAAAAAGTATTCCAAATAAGTCAAATTGAATTACCCACATTTTGTCCCTTGAGGACACAACTAGAATAGCAGGAACTCGTATAAACAGATTTATAACCACAGAGGCACAAATGTACATTCATGCTGATTTTATCTACATACACACAAATGCTCACAGAATAATGTTAAGAAGGGCAGTCAGATTTCATGATGCAGTTGCATAGTTACCTGTTAATGAGAAGTACCAGATTATTTTTCCTTGTAAAGTGTAATCACTCAGTATTCCTTCATCCTTCTGCCACATAGTGCTGTGTGATCTATGGCAACTTGTACAGAATGAAATTGTTTCCTAGTTTGCACTCAGCTGTTGTGCCCTCGTCTTAATAGACATTTCTGAAGTTTTACTGGGCCTGTTTCTTTGTTTAACACCTACCAGTGCTAAAATGGAAGTGCTGCTGAGACCAGCTCCTATTTTAGGGCCAGCAGATGCACCAGACGGTAGATTTTTTCCCCCCCCCTTCCATAGCACTAATCTTACACACAAGAGAAGTAATAACCCAGATAAAGACCTGCTGAAGAGCCACTGAATCCTGATATCTGCAGTTTAGTGACCCCATCACTTTCCATACCAAAAAAAGCATTGAAAATTGGACAGGGGAGAGTATCTGCCAAAACAATTACCTAGACCAAAGTGGAAAAGTAAATTAGCTGGCAATGCTGAACAAAATGATACAGTAAAATTGAAACCACAAACTCAATAATATTATTTAACTGTCCAGAGGAGAATTCTGCATGTTTCAAACACTAATGATTGAACCACACCATTCATGAGAGTCATCCTCCTCAGCTGAGACATGGAGGTATGTGCTCTGCATGGTGGAATTACAAAGTGTCAGTTTCAGACAGAAGTCAGAATTGGGCCTTAGCTATGAATCTGGTGCCACTTAACCTAAGGGAGCTGGTAGATCTAAAAAAGCCCATAAAAACCAGAAGGAAATTATGAATGAATCTGGCAAGGACATACAGAACAGAAGAGAAAGGAAAAGATGAAAAAATAGCTATTAAAAAAATCAAAATAGACAAGGCATATAAAAGCCAAGTAAGGTGGGGAAAAAAAAAAAAAGTTGAAAAATAAGAAAAAAGCTAAGGGAATGTTGGAATATTGTTGGAAAATTAAGCCATCTAGTTAACTTTGAGGTGTCATATTGGTAGGGGTATGATTTTCCCCAAGAGGAAAAACATTTAGCAGGAATAATTAGAGAGTAGGGTTAATTAATATTTTGCCCAGAATTAAGGTAGCCACCTCAAACTGAAAGCCAAAGAAATTGAGAATGAGACAGAGAAAATTCAAGGAAGCAGTTCAGGCTACATTTGACACCTTCTCTACTGTTTACTATGAAGGTGTCAAAACATCTTATATTAACACTATGGAAAGCACAAATTAAATTTTCTTCCACAGGAAGAATTCAGACACCCAGCAGTATTTTTGCTATGTGCATGATAGTCACACCATATTACGATTACATCAAATTTTTCTTCATTAATACTCTGAAAGATTTCTCTACTTCCCATATAAGCACAGGTTCATTAATAGAGGTGATTTCAGTTGTAGACATCTGCACTTTGATCACACATAACAAAAAATGAATACACTGAGATTTGTATAGTACTTAATTATAATCTTTCTGAATGAAGGCTATTATGGGTCTTTATTCAAGTACTAGTGAGTCCAATTATCCTTGTATCATATCAAGCCGCACACCTAGACAATGGCTTTTGCTAGGTTATCTTTTTCAATGAAACTTTGATTTTACAACAGTTACTGAAATATCCAATTTTAGAGGCATCTTAATAGCTATCTTCTGTACACAGTGCACTGATTTTCCACTCTGCAGCTGTCAGATATTTTTTGCAGATAAAACTTCATTAATTCTCAGTAAGTTATGCCGAGTCTGGCTCAGAGAAAACCTCAGCCAGTTTATGTCTTCATACCAACGACCAGAAAAAGCTGGAAAGTTTGAGTTAATTTCTCTTGGAGTAACAGAGTTTCAAACTTAGTTAAATGGATATTGGAAGAAAAGTATCTTCAAATGAATCTTGAAAACCAAAGTGCTTGAACTGAATACAATTCAAGTGTAACATCTCCTTCATGCAGATGTGCCTGACACAGCAAAATGTGCTCTGTCAAGAAAAAGTGCCATTGAGAAGCAATTTGTATATTTTGTATCTGCCTAATTAAGATGGGAGAGGGGAGGAGTGGGAATTCTGCCAAATTTTAACTATTCATCAAATAATGAAACTAAAGGTGAGGTAGTTAGCAACCAAGGACCAAAGATAAAAATTACAAATGATAACAGCTCCCAGACCGTTAAAACCAAAACAAGACTCATAAATGGCATGATAAGAAACAAACCAGGCCTAAAAAAGTAGAAAAAACAATACTGGGAAAATAGAGACTTACAGGAGAGAGGCAACAAAGAAAACTAAAAACACTGCTCCTCTGAAGACTATGTCCTATCTATCTTCTTCAATCTGGTTACCAAAAGGATATGGAGAAAAAAAACCATGCAGATTTAACTGTGACAAAAAAGTCTGAGGGCTGACTTGCATTGAGAAAGAATACTACAAGTGCCTTTGTGGGATCCCATCATTCTGTTTTGTTTTTGAGGAGCTTTTAACAAAAATGTTCTGGTCACCAACAACATAAATTTCTCTGTGCTGGCTTTTCCGCTCTTGAAGGCTACACAAATCAAACTATGTCTGCTCACCTCTACTGGCAGTAGCACTTCCATGAATAGCTTTCTGTTTGCATGACAAGTGAACAAAAACGAAAGTAAAGCTGTTGCAGGAGATGATGACACTTTCATTTTTCATAGCATACAGTCATGCTAAGTTAAACAAGTGTGGAAGTGTGTTTACTTTCAGGCTAGTGTTTCCCCAGCATAGTGCTGCCAGTAAGTCTGCCAGTTCTATGAACACACCAACTGTCTTCTCTGCAGACTACAAATGATCAACCTGTTTTAAAGATGTTTGTCTGGGTTCTTATTTTGTCTGGTAGATTGGTTTTTTTTACAAAACCCATTTTAAAAGTGTTCTTAGCAAGTAGTGTTAAATACTCAACAGTGTATCACAGCAAATTCCACAGAGACACATGAAACCACGTTTTTTCACCAAAGTTCAATACTTGTCTTTGAAGGCTGAAAAATTCTGAAATTTGCAACAACTGTCAGGGTTGTCAGAGATGAGAAGAGGATGTCGTCATGGCTCTACAGGCAGAGAAAAAGGAAAAAAAAAAACCAAACAAAACCAGCTACAGAACTTCCAGCAAATTTAACAGCAGAGCAGCAGAGGGAGTGTGGAGTGTACATTTTTCTTCTTTGTTTTTTTTTTTTTTTTATCATAGACAAGGAAGAACTCACTGAATAAAAAGGAAAATGTTCTTGATTGCTTTTTGACAGGTACATGTTGCTTATCTAAATAAAACCTTTGTTTGAGACAGGTTAATAAAGAGAAAAAGCAAAGTACAAAACAGAGACACTGAAATGAGAATGAACATTTTCCTAGGTTGTTTTTCATAGCCTCTAGGATAGATTTGTTCTGGTTTTAACAAGCCTTTATTTACAGTTCCCAAGACTAGCCTCTAAGCAACCAATCAAGTAGCCCTCTATCACCCTGACACAAAAAGATCAGGGAATAGTAATCCTTTGAATAAGAAGATATCAGCATTCGGAAGCATGCAGAGTTATAATAAAAAATTTCCACTTGACTTAGTGCATTGTTTCTAATTCTTTGCCTGAAAATCCCTTTCCACTGCCGAAATTACAATAGCGTCTAGACTTGGTGTGTTTCAACTACATCTGGTGCTAAATGGCATTGTCCCCAAAATTCCAACTGAAATAAACTAATTTGCTGTAGCTGAATACTTTGTCTAATTTTTTGTAGCTGTATTTATAGACAGAAGCAACTGTGTATATTTCTACCTACATACTCCTTACACCTTATGTGATCAAACTGCTTTGTTTTATAGCCTGACAGTTACTATATGTAATTTTTCAACAAAAGCTACAGAAGAAGATTGCTAGCACATCATGTGCACCACATGTCAGTGTGCAGTGTAGCCCTACCTATGCATTTTTTGATCCTTGTTTCCCCTGTGGGCTGCAAGCAAGAGTAGCTGTTGCAGGAGACAGTTCTTACTAGTTCTAAATGGGAGGATCACATTTCCAAATACTTTAGTTCCTTTTGCAAGTGATAATATATATTATATATAATACAGTATGCAAATAATAACATAGTATCTCATATATAATTTGGGACTATCACATATTTGCATTTTATATACCACAGATGAAAATTCTCTAAAAATATTTTTTTAAATGGATTTTATCAAAAACATCTTTCCTCTAGGTATCAGAAGCAATCATATACACAGCAGAAATAAATCATATATGCCACTTGGGGAACTAAAGGATACAGAGCTGCTTCTGCAGCAATTATAGTGGTCTGCTACATGTTCTTTTTCCTCCTAGTGTTATACCTCAAATTAAACTAGCAATTTGCAGGATAAAAAAAGATGTGAAATTTTACTTCCTACCACTTTGTAAGTGCCATAGACCATTTTTATTAAACCTTTCCCCTAGGACAACAAAAGACGACAAAAGACAGTATATATCAGATTTACATGACAACCTGAATACAGTTTGCAAAAGAAGAATCATCAAACAATTATTAAAAAGCAATGAGTAACTAAAGTTTTGATTGAAACCAACAGGAATCCCAGGTGTCCTAAAGCTTAGAAAGCCATCCAGATTGTGTCTAGTTCCTTGGAAAGTTGCAACTCCCTTGTGTAACTGAAGGTATCAAATCATAACACCATTGAATACTGTAGCACAAAGCTGAAACTGTTTTCTATCAGCTTCCATGGCTTCTTCTAGGCATCAACGGAAAATAAAAATTAAAAACAAACAAAAAAAAAAAAGAGAAAAAGAAAGAAAGAAAAGATTCAAGGTTCAGGTTGTGGCTATTGAGGTGAAAAATAAAAATTATGTGGAGCATAACCCCCGCCAAAGGAAACTGCTAACTTCTGCAGCAAGCTATTAACCGTAGAGGAAAGAAAGTGATGGAAAAATAACATTCCTATGCTACAGAGGTGGAATTACCTGACTTGTTCCTCTCTAGATTCTAGACAACATTAAAGCATGTAAGACAGCACATTGTGATAACCCATTTTTTAAAAGTATGAAAGTTTTATAAAGCTAATGTTATTGTGCTAGTTTTATCAGCTTCTTCATAATTGCAAATGATGTCTTTTTAATTACTGCACTAAGTCTCGCTCAGAACTTCAGAAATTGAAATCACATGGAGTGGAAAGCTCTCAGTAATGTAGTGTTAAACTAACAGCTTTTCTGAAAGATTTGGATCTCTGCTGTTGAAAAAAATAAGAAAATAAAATAACCACAGCTGCTGCTTCATCTTTACATGATGATGTTGAACTGTTTGTTTCTCATGGACAGGCTACATAGAAATCACAACTGAATTTTATAAAATGGCATGTATTATAACCTGTGACACAGCTCAGGTATTTGGACCACAAACCTGAAGTGATTATGAGTTATTATGGAAAACACATCCAAAAAAGCTGGCTGACTAAAGGATAGAATTTCTATGTCTTCCACGTCAAAACTTTGTAATATATAGATCAGAGACCAAACTACTGCAGCCTTGAGTACAGTTGTTTGCCAACAACAGCAAAAAGAGTGGCAGCAAAGGCAAATACATACTAAAACAACACAAACAAAACTAAAAACTCCACGTTATATGTGTAATGGAAACAAAAGCTGTAAGTCCATGTGAAATAACAAAAGTGCACAAAAACTCCACTTGCATAATGAAGAGCTGATCTGAATGGAGCTATTAGAATGCCATACAAGGGACACTTTTTCTCTGTAACTCCCTTTACCATTACTTAATCCACTTCGGTCAATGCACTCTTACAAAAATGAGTTTTAAAATGTAGCTTTGCATTTGCCCTTGGAGAAGGATTATACAAATCTCACTACAGATCTGAACTTCACCTAGGAAGAGCTTATATTATTTGTGGCAGAAAAAGTCTTGTGAACATGAGTAACTCCTAGCAAGACTCTCATTAATATTCAGTCAATGGTGGTGGAGGGGAACCGGGAGCTCTATAAACACCTTATTCTCATCAAGACTAATACACAGTAAACAGCAGAGCTTCCAACCGTTGCACTTAAAAACTGTAGCACATGACTTCTGGTGAGAACGGAAAGTGATGAATTTTTGGCAGTATATACCCAGTAGTCTATTTAGAAAAACTCAGGTAATTTATGTCAGGACACACACTGAAATTGACTGAATTACTAGCTAAATGATTGCAAATGAATGTCAATCATACCATGCATTGTTTGTGGCCTGTGCACTTTTTTCTTATATAGAAATTCCGGGCTGAATAGAAAATTGTAAAACTATGTTAGTTTCTGTTGTGTGGCTTCTGACTTACTCTTTTGCCCTCAGAGGCTGGGAGCAGCAAAGTAGAAGAGAAAAGCTTCAAAGAGGCAAGGATCTACAGATGTAGGGAGCTTCAGCTGTAACCTGTGGAGCCCTAGACAGCTCTCTCTGTTCTGTGTCTTCTTCATGTCTGTTCCAATTCCTAGTTAAAATATATCTTGTGACAGATGAAGTCTGTCTTAGTAAATCCTGAGTATTACGGTTTTTCTTTACTACTAACGGTAATGCAGAGTCAGACCAGTGCTGCAGGATGCAGCTCAGCAGACTGGCACATACCTCCTGTGAGACATCCAGGCAATGTCAGGCTTTAAGAAGGTGCTTTGCAAAGCCAGCACATTTATTTTGCAAATGAGGAATGGACCAAAAGCCATGGCATCCTCTGCAGTGACAATACAATGTACAGATCTAGGAAAGCAAGGGATCTGGGAAGGGTTTGCTAAGAACAGTAAGAGCCTACAAAAGCTAATCTAACAACATGAACTGTGGCAAAACCTCAACTATATAATTGCTGTTACTAATAAAGTGCTTTACTCTGCATTATAATCTACAAGAAATGAATAAATACATTTTCAGCTACCCATTTTTGCTTTAAACTACATGAAATGAATAGAACATAAATAATTCTAAGAAAAAGCAATATCATATCTGGCTAACTTCAATTCTTAGTCACGTATGTTGTCTAACTAGTTGAGCATAGAAACAAGCAATTTAAATTGTGTCTTGTCACTTTCACTCTAGCATTTCAGGGACATAAGCTGTGTCTCTAGCTACTAAAGAGTATATGAAGATTTGAAATTCAGAGTGAATACTCCATCTCGTGGCAGAACATTATCTTCCCTGTTGACAAAAATATACTTACAAACCCAAGATTGTATAATTCTTTTAAGACTGTTGTGTAATTCTGTTAAGATTGAAAATGTAAAAATATATGCCTTTTCCCAGAAATATCTGTGTGTATGTATGAGGTGGTAGAAAGCAATTGCAGTTTGAAATCCCGAATTTGCAGTAACGCTTCTCCCCACCAAAAAAAACCAACCCAAAACCCACAAAAAAACACCAAACACCAAACAAATTAACAATAAAAGCAAATTCCTGCACTATGAAAACAACCCAGCACATTGATTTCTGACAAAAATTCTTCACAACTTTCATAGAAAATACAGCAAAATGGAATCACCTCGATTAGTTAATCTGTCTTTTTGTGTATTACAGGTCTTTTTGGTGTTAATCAAGAGCTTTAATACATACACAAAATAATGTAGCCTTCCAAAACTAATATTTGTTCTCCAAGGAAAGAATGTGTAGTGCTACCTTAATTCTCCAGAGATACACTCAGCTAGCTATCTCCTGATCCACACATAAATAAAATGAAAAAACAATTGTCAAACCATTCTCTGGTTCAGTTACAAAACCAGCATTGTCTCTTATTCTAAAGAATAAACTAGAAGCCATTCATAAAACTTAACAGTAGTTCTTTGACTATGGGGGACATTGCACCTAAGTATTTTTTTCCTGACAACCATGTGAATAGACCATGACAGTTCTGAAAAGTCCTGGGGGGGGGAAGGGGAGGGGAGAATTAAAAAAATCAGTAACAGAAAAAAAAAATAATTCCCTGGAACTATTTCACATGCCTTGGTTGTTATCCTTAAAGACTTAATGAGATACTGTTCTTTGTAGGCTTAGAAAGTTTAAATCTCTTAGTTCTCTAAGAAATCATCATTTTCCTTCAAGAACTTTTGCTTTATCTCCATGAAGTGCTTTAGGAGATGGCACAGGTAGTAAACACCAAAAAAAAAATATAATTTAATCTCCATGATATCCATTGTGGGAACACATCAGGCTACATCTGTATTATTGAAGCCTCATCTGCGTTATCAGATTGAAGCATGTTTTCAGGTTCTCTGCAGTTTGCTCTAGCCATATACCAACTCCGCATCAGGGTATGTTTGTTTCCATGGAAAGGAACTATACATTTGCGGATTAGATGGGAGCTTCAGCATACTGGGAAAAGTGAATTTGCAGGCATCCTAAATGCTTGCCAGTGTTTTGCCTCTGCTTCTGACTACAGCTAGAAACTTTATCAAAGAAAACATGCATGCTTCAAAGGGAGAAATCTATTATTAAACACCACTGCACTGAAAAACAACTCTAAAGAAGCTATCATACTATTGATGCCACCAGTTAACATCTTCAAATCTAGATTAATTTTCAGAATAATACGAAACTGAAAAGTTTATAGAAAGTCTGCTCCCTTATCCGGACATCTGTTTTCCTTAAGCACACTCTGTCATACTCAGACCAAATAAGACGCATAGAGTACAGCACTGCCCTCACAGACCGGCTCTTCCTTAACCATGGCAGAACACACAACCAGAATGCACCAGCACTGCTAGTAGCAGCCAACTGGTCAAACTTTTTAGAGCTAAAAAAAGTAAGGGTGAATAATCATTGCAAACTGAATCCAACGCTTGGATCTTTTGTCTTTCATTTTCAAGACCTTATTTAAGGGAAGTCTAACGAAGCTAACAGGAAAGCATATGAAAGTCATCCCAATGTCTTGTATTAAATTTATGGTACAGCATATCCCAGCCCCTCCCCATTATGCTCACAGGCCCTTGTCCTGATGGGTGACTTCAACCACCTAGATATCTGTTGGAGAAACAGTGCAGCCCAGCACAAGCAATCCAGGAGGCTCCTCAATTACATGGAAGACAATTTCCTCTTGCAAGCGATAGAGTAGCTGACAAGGAGAGGTGTCATGCCACTGGGCTGGGGCAATCCCAGGCACAGCTACAGGCTGGCCAGAGAAGAGATTCAGAGCAGCCCTGCGAAGAAGGACTTGGGAGTGGTGGTTGATGAGAAGCTTGACATGAGCCGGCTTCAGTGTGTGCTTGCAGCCCAGAAAGCCAACCGTATCCTGGGCTGTATCAAAAGAAGCGTGACCAGCAGGTCAAAGGAGGTGATCCTGCCCCTCTTCTCTGCTCTCATGAGACCTCCCCTGCGGTATTGTGTCCAGTTCTGGGGTTCTCAAAAGAAAAAGGACATGGAGCTGTTGGAGCAAGTCCAGAGGAGGGCCACGAGGATGATAAGAGGGCTGGAGCACCTCCCATATGAAGACAGGCTGAGAAAGTTGGGGCTGTTCAGCCTGGACAAGAGAAGGATGCGTGGACGCCCCATAGCAGCCTTCCAGTATCTGAAGGGGGCCTCCAAGGATGCGGGGGAGGGACTCTTCATCAGGGACTGTAGTGGTAGGACAAGGGGGAATGGCTTTAAACTTAAACAGGGGAAGTTCAGGTTAGATATAAGGAAGTTCTTTACAGTGAGGGTGATGAGGCACTGGAATGGGTTACCCAAAGAAGTGGTGACTGCTCCATCTCTGGAAGTGTTCAAGGCAATGCTGGACAGAGCCTTAGGTGTTATGGTTTAGTGTGTGGCGTCCCTGCCCATGATCTTAAGGTCCTTTCCAACCCTAACTATTCTGTGGTTCTATGATCCCCACCCCAAGCCTTGTTGTTTAACATCTAATTGAAGATGAAATATCAAATCAGACAAACAGAAAGAACAAGAATATTTTTTTCCCTTTTTTTTTTTCCTGTTAGTCCCCATATCACACAAAGTAGAACTTAGGGATTCATTCTAAGTCTTTACTACTTTTCATTTCCATTATATCTATGGTCATCTGCCTCTGGCTGTACACTTGTCCCCATCCTTTTAGATATATGCAATTGTTTTTCAGACACTTATGATCTTCAGCTATAGTCATCATGACTGTAGCTCATAGCTAAGAATATCAAGACAGCAGCAGCCAGTCTTAAATACTGTAACTGTCTACTAAGTGTCAGAGGTCACCATAAATACACCAGACAACTACTGCACTGTCTACACTGAGTCTCCAAAAAATACTGTGACTCAAAAGCCCTTTTCTTACATGCACAGTCTTCACTGGTTTCAGAAACACTTGACTGATCCCCCAGAATTTGCACTGAAACATTTATTAAAAACTGTAAGAATGGGCATGAAGAGCCAGTTTCATTTTTAACACTATATTTATGCAAGCAATCTCATATGAAAAGTGTGACAGAACATTTATAACAGAGACAAAGAGAATGTTATATGATCTGTTTGTGATTAAACCCTCTCAGATATCAGCACTTGGACAAAACTATGAAGTAATATACAAATCAGTATTCAGTCAAGATTTTGCAGTCAGCACGATCGGCTCAAAACATTCCCTTGTGGTAAGCAGTAATAGTTTGTTTTTAACAATATATTTTTTGCCATTAAATGTTATTCTAAGAGACAATGAGTAAAAAAAAGAATCAAGTGGTTCATAACTAATCAATTTTCTCAAACCTACTACTACCCATTATTAGGCCTCTTAACTTCAGCTGAGTTACTGAGTATTATGAAAAACTAAAGTACAAGCTAGAACTCAAATAATCAACAGAACCTCAAATTCAGTGGTCTCCAAGAAAATCAGTGCTCTGATTATGTGAAAGATTCCTAGAGAAGTTAAAACAAAAAAAGCTAATCTAGAATTAGAAACAAAAGAACATTTATAAATCTCCAGGAAGAACATTTACCTTCCTAAGTTTTAAAATCATCAGGATCAGATTACGCAGGCAAACTAATATAAACAGGGTAGCTGCAGGAATTCAAAATTACTTTTTCTGATAAAATCTGATTAAAGATAACCATAGGAACGTTTTCAGTAATGTAAGCAATCTACCACCACTATTTTATCTGCTATGATCTTGGTTCTACAGACAGCACATTTTTTAACTTAACTGAAACAAAATTAAACCAGCTTCAGATTACATTCTGACTAACTGAATTCCCTTTCCTCTGTCAATTACACGTAATGCTATTTGCTTCATGCTCCCTTACTAAATAGCTGATGTTTACAGCCCTAGAGCATGTCACAAATTGGTGCAAGGTGAGTTAATTTCTATGTACATAGTCTGCAACGCAGTTGAGGTGAAAAAGGCACCACATGCATAAAATTACTATGGAAGTATATTCTTCATTTGGTAAGTTAGTGCTTCTGGACTTCATAAAGTTCTCCTCCTTTATATATGACCAGACCTCATTCCTTCTATTCACACTTCGTTGTTGTTCCAGGCTTACTCAGCAATATTTGTCCATCACACAAACACACATAGAAAATAAACCTGATGTTCTTGAAGCCAGTAAGAAACACTACGTAAGAATAATCTAAATTTTATAAATTTACACACTAACAAGTTCTGAAGGGGTTCTAGTTCTCTGAACTCGCTTTGCACATTCATCACAATAAATGCTAAGTTTTATAACAATGATTCAAATCAGTAAGATGCCTTGTCAGAAATACAGCTGATCTGGATATCTGGTAGAATTTTGATTGCATTTGCTACCAAGACAGGAAAGGTTAGGAGGCTGTTTGGTTTTTTTTGTTTGGGTTTTCTTTCTAAGGTTCCAAATCATAAAATTTACTTTCTTTTTTTAAAGTACCGAATGATCACTTCATCTAGAAAAGATTACCCTCCTTGTAACTGCAAGACCTACAAGCAAAGTGTTTTTCATCTACTTTTCAGGAAGCCTTTGAGGATTTTATCACAAAAGATACAAAGAATTTACTTGTGGTTTATTTTTAAATTATTACTGTTTTTCTATAGAACGACCTGCAGCCACACTGCATATGCTATTCACTGCGTATGCTATTCACTGCATATCTATACTGTAAACTGGGGAAAATAGAAAGAGGAAGAAGCTTAGATTGCTATCTGAAACACTAACAAACCTTTCCCTAGTGACATCACATCCTATTTCTACTGATGTTTTAAAATAGACATTGACAAATTGGAAAACAATCAGAAGAGAACAGCAAAAGACAGTCCAGATTTGAGAAAAGCTATTTCAGACAGAGACTTTCTAAAAAGTCTGTTCAATGCATTTTAAAGAAGTTTACAGCCCATTGTAAGCTAGTTAGTAGGTGTTCGACAGCAGAAAGATTTCTATGTTGGTCCAAATGAGCCCTTGCCTCCAAAGTCAACTAAGCAGCAGCATGTCAGCATTTCCCCCGTCCCTTTTTTGTGAACTAAGATTATAAAAAAAGGACGTAAGAGGCAGGGATGATAGCGCAGTAAAAGTTTGACTAGAAGGGCAAAGATGAGAGATGGATTATTTGGTTTAGTATGCTAATATATGTGAGAAATTGTCTCTAGGACCCACAGGTGAAGCACTATTCAAGCCCCCACCTGTTGTAAAGGCTCAGGTTAGACAACAGTGAAGCAGCTATCTAATGTTTTTGCAAAAAACGTGTGTCCTAGCAAGGCACACACAGTAAAAGCAGAACTTTGATTTATATTTCCTATCCGCAAGTTCCCTCCCTTGTTTCCCCATTGGTTGGGTACTCTGAGATTTACAGCCTATCCGATGCGTATATTCTACATGCTAACTGTCCCACCTCTGGTTACGTCTCCCCTTACTCGATTTCATACACCACTTCCCCTTATTTACTTGTCTTCTTTTATGGTTCGATTTCATAACTCACTGGCAGACATGTGGTACCCCAACTTACTGTTTAACTACAGAACCAGTTTGCAGCAGCTTAGTTTCATAGGTTGTACAAACATAAAATTCTTTTCAACTACAGAGTGTGTCTGTTGCCTAAAGAAAACATTGTCTTTAACCACAGAGTGTGTCTGTTTGAGTCATAGTATTTTAAGCTCTTTGTTTCACTTCCTTAGTAACTTAGCCCCAGCCCCAATATTGCGAAAACAGCACCTTCTCTCAAAATATAGAATGATGAATAACTGTTAATTTGTACTAAACTTGTGCTTCCGTTATCAAAATAATCCTAGTATTTAACCCAAGAGGGAATAAAATTGCTTATCATCTCCAGCATTCACAAGTCTTTATCCTTTCTTAAAATGCAGTTAAATCACTAATCATCTGACCTATTTTCTTTTAAAATACTTATGTACAGGATGCCACATCTAACACAGGACATAATAACTTTTATGCCTTCTTCTCTCTGACCTTCTGGCAGCTTCTTTTTCCAGTAAGCTCATCTTTCTCCTGCTTATTCAAAAACTGTCTGTACGTTATCCTTCTGATTTTTTCAGCCCAGTATGGGGCCTGAAGCTCATTCCAGCTCTGCTGCTGGGGAGAGCTGTAGCTGAGGAGCATCAAAGACACTCAAGACTGTAGAAAAGGAGGGTAGTAAGACACTGTGTGCAAGAGTTAAGAATGAAGTCCAGAGAGTCAAACATACTGCTGATCAACATCTGTTTTTCATATGCCAGTTCATGGAAACTTTAATAATCCAAGTGGAAACATACTGGAAAGCAAGATAACTTTCAAAAGATATAAAAGTTCCTGGAAACTGGAGGAGCATAGGAGGGAAAAGCTCAGTTCTCCGGCTCTTTCATAGGTATTCCTTACAACAAAGAAGATTCTTGGGTGCAATTTTTTGTCTAATTCCATGTAGTCTTTTATACGTAGGATGAAGGAAAATACAAAATAAAGCAGGGGAAATAGATTAAAATAAAACTCAGGTATTTCTTCATCAACTTGACTTACACATTTCTCATCAGTTTCTTTGCCTTTCTCTTGTGTCCTTAATACAGAATGAGTTCCATACCAGCTAACTAATTTATTCCCTTTTTAATTTCTCCAGTGCTTTCATGAACATTCACTTCAGAGAGAGCTGCACAGCCTGTGGCTAGCATGAACCAGGCTTCAGAGGGAACTGATGTAGGCCAAGCTATAGCAACCATGCTGAGTCCACGCCATGCCACATCAATCATTTACACTTGGAAAGAAAGGGAACAGAGATTCAGTACCTGCACTTCGCCAAGTTGGCCATATTTTCTTTTTGTTAAATACATTCTTTTCCCTTTTGGTTCCCATTAAAGATCAAGACAAGTTTATGCAAAATGGCTGCACACACTTGAGAATCAACAGCTCTCTTTCTCATGAGCCAAAGCAGTACTTCTGTGCTACTACAGTTATGTAGTTACACAAAGGAGAAAATACGACTTGTTCCTAATCAGTTCCTCATCTGTTCCCAATTAGAAGAGCCTGCCTTTATGCAAAACATGTTGTAATTCTGAACTGAATACTTAAATGAGTAGAATATGTGAAAATCATTGTAGAAAACTTGATTCTCAGAAGTAATATTCTAGCTTCTGCCATGCACACCACTGTAGGAAGTTCCAAGAGGCCTCTGTCACAAGACACTTCGCAACTCAGCATTTAGGATTATTCGGATGCTACAATGGTATTTAACAAAGTTAGTTTTACACATAAGCAATGATACCATTAATCACAAGCTTATGCAACTTACTATAGAAAAGGTTATGTCTTTAAAGAGTTTTTTCTCCATCATCTATTTTTTAACACTTATTTTCAAAATACCCTTTTTAAAAGTGGTTTCAGAAACCATTATCCTACATCCTTGTCAGATGTAACAGCATACCAATGGCCCAGGGGCTGACCCCTGAAAGAATTTATTTCTTACAGCTTCTTGGAATAAAAGCCAAACAAACACTAAGATTTCTTCCTTTATCAACTTACAAATTCTGCCATATCTCTGGCAACACTTAGGGTTAATCTGTTAGGGAAACAAACGTGAATTCCAGCAAACTCCATCTAAAAATTAAAAATATATATATATATACACACATATATATATACACACTTCTGCTCCTTCATTAAAGGTGGTAAAATTGAGGAAGTTGAAAAGGATCAAAACATTGAAGACAAACACAATGATATCTGTTTATTAAATACCTCTCTATTTTAAACCTCATGGCACTCGGGGTATTCATGCTGATTTTTAATTACTCATGCTTCAGAGGTTGGCAATACATTGATTACTGCAGTTTAAAGTTGAGGACATAGATTAAAGGTATAAATGGAATATCTACCATATCTACTAATTAAAGTAAGATCCACGTATTTGATGATGATTGAACTGATTTGGGGGCAGCAGGGGAGGGCAAGAACTTTCTGAATTTTTACACTAGTGCACTTAAACTACATTTTTTATCAAAACAACAGTAAACAGTGCTTCCATTTCCACCTGATTTTTTGTTTTACTGACCTTTTCTACTTCTGCATTGTAGGTGGCATTTTAAAAATGTCTTGAAAGAACACAAGAAACTTCAAGACCAGCTTTTCTGTCTTTTGAGGCAAGCCACTCCCCTCCTCCTTTTAAGTAAAGGAGTTCTAGTAACTTCTCAATGAAGTGCCTTATAAAATATCCACACATTTTTTTAGATTTAAGAATAAAATTTGTTTTAATTAAAAAGAACATAATTAGGGGTCTTAACCCAATTCTAGAGTTACTTTTGAGGTTTGTCTTGTCATATTAACAAATCCTTTAAAATAGTAGGTGGACAATGATATAACTGTCAGCATTCTGGCAAGGAAGTGCTAGAAAATGTACCCACTATTGTGACGTAAAGCCCATAGAGAGGAATGTAATTATTTGCAAAGCAGGCACATAGTGACAGTGACAGCAGGAAAATCCTTGCTCACCTTCTTCATTTATAAAGCAAGGAAACCCTCCTGTAACAACAGAAGGTGGAAAAATGCTTGTATTAAGCTTCACTGAATGAAGACAAAGAAATACTATCCTAAAGATTAATTTATAAAAAACTGAGTGAATTTTGCAGGGCTGACACCTTTATACAAGAGAATTACCTCGTTTCCATCAAAATCTGAGGGAAGGGAGGGCATAAGTGAGCAGTAGATCCTCTTATTTGGCACTTGTTTTACAGCAAATCCAAAATATTTTCTTTTCTTTGACAACTTTGTTATCATAGGATCACAGAGTCATGGAATATCTCAAACTGGAAGGGACCCATAAGGATCATTAAGTCCAACTCCCTGTTCCTCGCAGGACTACCTCAAGTTAAAGCATATGCCTACAAACATCATCCAGACACTCCTTGAACTCTTGACAGGCTTGATGCCATGCACATTTCCCCAGGAGCCTGTTCCAGTGACTGACAATCCTTTCAGTGAAAAGCCTTTTCCTAATATCCAATCTGAACTTCCCCTGATGCAGATTCATTCCATTTCTTATGTCCTATCGTTGGTCATCAGAGATAAATCAGCACCTCCAGATCCCCCTCCGCAATACCCCCTGAGGAACTTGTGTGCTGTGATGAGGTCACCCCTCAGCCTTCTCTTCTCCAAGCTGAACAAAACAAGTGGCCTCAGCTACTCCTCAAAAGTCCTTCCCTTGAGACCTTTCACCATCTTGGTTGCCCTACTCAGCAAACTTCCTTACTGTAAAATCATTTATAAACACGTTGAGGAGAACTGGCCCTAAAATTGAGCTTTGGTGAACCCCTGGTGACTGGCCACTAGCCTGACGTACTCTTTGAACCCAACGATCAGCAAATTGTATTATGAACTTGTCTAGTTTTGTGCTGGACATTTTATCCAGATGGATATTGTGAGAGACAGTATCAAAAGCTTTGTTAAAATTTCAAGATGCCCAAAGAACCCTCACTTACCTTGAGGAAATATCCCTTGTAAAAAGACCGTTATATCCTTCAAAAAAAAAAAAAAATCTTCAAATACTTCTAAATTATACACAAACACAGTAAACTAAACATCTTTTTAAGTCTACCTACTGATAAACTAAAAACCAAAGTACAAAAACATACATCCTTTTCAATGGAATACTGATTTCAAAGAACTAATGGTATGGCACAGGATGGGATTAATCTGATTTAGTATAAATGCCTACACCTGAGCTAATCACCCACCTTAAAGCAACAGCCAGTAGATATAGTTAGAGGAGGGCAGGGCAATGGTCATGGTATCCTAATGCTGACATCTAACACAGGTGAAGTGAATCACAAGCTAGTTCTTTCAGATGACTGCAGAAGGAGCATAGTGTAACTAGCTTAACTATTAACAATAATTTTGAAATGTCTACATTTAGGGTTCATGACTCTTATCCAAAATGTCTACCAGGCATTTTTTCATTTATCTGCTGTTTTTTGCAGAGTTGTTAACACCCAAAGACTATAGTTGCAAGTAAGGATTGATGGAATGAAGTTGAAAATCTCAGCTGTTCTAAAACTCATGCTAGTCACAGGTCATCAGTGCTTGGCATTGCCCATTTCTGTAGAAGTCTGCTACCCGCTCATGCCTGGGTCTTTGAGTTTAAAAGTGTGGGCTGAAAGATAGACAAAAATGCAGAGATATTGCCCTCTGGATTTCAGATAGCATATAACTATTACCTGCAGAGAGAACTTTGTATTTTGCTGAAATAGACATTTAAACTATTTTTTGAATCACAGCGCTGTGAAGATATCTTTAAAACTGAGATTTGCTTCAAGTATTAGTTATTAGAAACCAGAAAAAAATAATATTAGATATTACCATAAGTAATAGTCCTTTTCATGAGGTCAGTGTAATTGTTATCAGCAATAAATTGGTAAGAGTAGCAAACTTCAGTTTATATTAGTATTAGCAAATAAGAAGGAAAACCTTCAAATTGATGGAAATACTGAGGGGAAAAAAAAAACCAAACAAAAACTGTTACCAGAAGGACACGGTTAAAGCAACTGAAATTGTCCAATTGTTTTTTAACTGTCAAGTTTTCAGTCATGATGAGAGTAATGCTTCTGTTTACTCTCTTACACAAAGGAAGAAGCAATTTAAGCTTAACTTTATAAACGTAGTCCACAACTACTAAAAATAAAGTTTACTCCTTTCTCAGACGGGGGACCAACTCTCCCCATCCTGCTCTGAGCTCCTTTTCCATGCTGGGCTGCACTTACTCAAAGGTGTATTCCAACCCAACAAAGCAAGCACAGTCACACACATAAGAAATATGCTAATTCTAAGTAAAAACAAATTATTTTCCATTTGAACAAGCAAAAAGAATTTTTCAGGAGTCTCTGATAAATATAGGTTCATAAAGATAAGATCTGGGCTTTTGTTCTCACATCACATACTACTGCCTGGTACTCCCTGCCATGTGATACAAAACACAGTAACATAAACCTCTCTCTCTTTTTGGAAAAATATGATCCAAGCAGACATCAGAAGCAACACATATAATTCTATTTCTTTACATGCTGTACGTAATAATAATAAGAAAGCCCAACTCCATTGTTTCCAAATGAGATATTCAAACAGGAGAGCTAAGTCAGGGCTGTGGCATTCTAAGCACACATTACTTTTTCCATAATTTACTACATTAAGAAATTATGCCAGTCAAAGAACTGTAGTTGAAGAGGAGCTGCTGACATGCATTTTCTGAGTAAGTCCACAAATCAGAAACATTTTCCTTTTTTTCACAGTAAGTTTCTTACTAATTAAAGAAACAAAAATATTAATCCATTTGGAATTGTATAATGAAAGAATATATCAGCTCTAGTTAATTTTTGTTGACATTTCCTGTCATCTAGGCAGCATACATAAATATTCGGTGGTAATATGTTTAATAAATAACCTTTATCTATTTCTTTTTCTTCTGTGTCCTCAGAGAGGTTCTAAAACTTTGATTTTTCTCTTTTTTTTGTTACAGAGATGAGTGTTTAAAACCTCTGTATCATAGTCTAATGTGAGTACCTGAAAATTCTTTCAGTTCTTTGTACCTTCTTCTGATGACTTCGACTGATCTAATGCAATAGGGTCTATTAAAAGTAGACAAGAAAGCTGAAACTTGATAAGCACAGGAAAGTTGTTTTCGTAAGCTATCTTGGGTTTCTCCTTTTCTTATACATAGCTGAATCCATTTTTGGAAAAAGACCTATAGTGTAAGCTCAAGATGCAGGCAGTTATAGCAGCAGCATGTTATTGAGAATTATTTTTTCCTATCATCAGGAAAAATAATTCTAGTGTCATGTTGATTGTAAGTTTTCAGCAGTTTATTAAGCCAATAAGAATGTACATGGGCACCCCTTTTGATGAGAAAAAAAGATAAACAAAAGTAGCTTTTAACTGCACTAGCTTTGCAATCAATACTCTCATTGATTTTGTGTCATGATCTGAAGACTGAAGAGAGAGAGGCGTTATGCTACTGAATTATGTTACTGGATGTCCTGAACACCTGAGGACCAGGATAGCATCTACCCTGCAAAGAAGAGTAATAGTCCTGTCGTAAGCATCACCTCTTGCTCTAGCTCTGAGAGGAGAAGGATGTGCACCCAGTGCTTCTGTTGGCTCACTTGGGCTGCCGCAGCCTAACCACAAAGAGGACCTGGATACTGATGGGAGTTGGTCAGGGCTTTCACTACTTCCCAGGTGGTACAGGCAGGAAAGTGCAGGGCTAAGCTGTCATGGCAGTGAAGGCAGCAAATGGGGTTTATTATTTTCCATGTTATGCCGTGGTTCTCTTTGCAATAAAATAAATGTGTCCTGTTCATATGAAGGCAGAGGAAGAAATTAATAAATAGCTTCCAGGGATTTTTGCTTTCAACTCTGAAATGTCCATGAAAGCCTTGGGATAATCATCCTCTCGTCTGTAAAAGCTCTCACATGGAACTTGGAGAAATGTCTCTAGGAAAAAAGGGCATATGTAAACTACTGGAGATTTGACCAGTGTTACATCTCTAACTGCAAATAGTAGAGCTGAGAATTCATTTCTTTATAAATGAACAGAATGAAAATTAAAAGCCTATTCACTGCCTATTAAAAAGATGACTAAGTTTTATTAACATCAGCAGTGCTGTAGGGGTTTCAGCAATTGATTCTGAGAAGAAAAAAGCAATTGTGGCCTGGGGAAGACTGATTGTATAAATGCAATAATTCTTCTTTTCCCAGATGTTTTCACTACAGACTTGAGCAATAGGGAGCCAGCTTTCTCTCCAGCAGAGAATAAGACAACCACTGTTTTAATGTTAACAATTGTTTTCGTGCAGATCACTGATTCTGGAACAGGTCAGTAGATACACAGGGTAATTTGTAACCACTTTCTACCTATAGATGGGTCAACACACAACATATGTTAATTTTACAACCATGATGCATCATGAACTGACATGCTACTACTTGTGTCATCTTCAGGAAGAAGCTGTTGGAAACAATTAGAGTTGTAGGAAAAAAAATCCCAATAAAATCCCACTCTCCTTTGATACATAAAGATTACCTGTATGGCAAGTAACATTCAGGAAAGGAATAACTGGTTTTAGAAAGTATTCCCAGGCAATGATTCCCCAGTAGTAACAAGGGCAAACTAAAAATTGTTGGTGAATTTCATCTTTTGGAAACTGGCATATCCTACATTTACTCCTTCATTCTCCTATTGTCATTCCCTCAAGTTAAATTAAAAAAAAATAACCAAACAAAAAATACCAAAACAAACCCAAAACAAACAAACCAAAAATCTCACAAACTAACAAAAAAAACCAAAACAAAACAAAAAAAACCCTAAGCCAAAAACCCCACAAAAACACCCCAAAACCCAACCCAAACCCCTACAACCCTCATTGAAAAGAAAATAACCGAACCATGGACTACCAGATGTGTTACATTTTGTGTGATGTAACAGCACGGAGACACTGAAGCAAAACAGGGTTGTTTGTGTGAAATTGTAGATGATGAAAAGCTGGATAATCTGGAAAAAAAGGCTGTTACTCTTGCAGTCTAGGAGACAAATGCAGAGGCTAAGGCTGTGGGAGGATTCAGGATGATGAAAATTTGTAATGTGGGAACTTCACTACAGGTGTTCTGCTCAATTGCACTTGTAATTGCCTCGTCTCTTCCTTGGCTCACCAATGCTCAGGCGATGTCCTTGGCATCGTATCTTCACTCCTGGCTGCATTTGCTGCTTTCTGGCCCTCCTGCGTAGGGAGGTAATGGCTGCTTCACAGGCAAGGAAGAAACAGGCACCACCGAGAGGGAGTCTGGAGCCAGTAGCGGAAAAGTAATGAAGGATGGGACGGGAGGTACTGAATTATGCAGGTGTTATGAGCATGTTGCAAGCATGCCTGCATCTCTCAGTCATACATATACAGGATCCATCCCACTTGGTTCAGTGAAGGTAAGCAGCTTTCTGAAGGAAGCAGTTTGAGGCAACTGCTTTGTGACCAGATGCAGACAACTCACTCAGAGAAAGTGTAAAAATCTGTCCCAGACCTGAACGTTGCAGATGGGGCACACTTCAGTCACAGCAGCTACGTCTGCATAATACAGCACCAGCTGCTGCTATTTTCTGTCATGTTACTTTGCTCCTGAAACTTGCCTGGTGGGCAAAGATAACAACCTAAATAACATTCGAACAGAGTCTACAAAGTGCTGTAGAGCTAGTTAAAGAGAGAACTTTTAAATTATGCCTTTCAAATACCTGTACTAGGTATGCAAAGAAATCCATGAAACCAGTTGGCTTTGGGTTGTATTGGAAATAAAAGCCTACTCTCAGGAGGAATCTGACTGCTACTTCCTAATTTTACATGGCATTTTGAAGGAGATTCAGTGTACAAAAGCAAGATAAGATGCAATGAATAGATAAAACACTTCTATTTTATTATTCCTTTTGAGTGGTGTTCCAAGTTAATTGCTTAATAAAGATAAATAAAGAAAACCAAAAAAAGTAAATAAGATCACCTATGTATCTAAATCATTAAATGACTGTAAAAAATAGCTAGAATTCCTCTTAGGTAACACTGTTATTTTATCTTTTATTTTATTTTTGTATTTTTTAATATTGCACCCTGATAATGAATGACACTGCTGTATTCACAAGTGATTTCATGGCAAGAGAAGCACATGCAGGGCAGGCAGCCACTGAGAAAGCTTTTTTAGACAACACTACTGTGTCAAACTGTAAGGTGGCATTGGCACGTAGATAAATATTACCTGGGGACAAGTATGCAAACCCATTTTAACTTCTGGTCCAAGCCAGATTTGAATTCAAGCTGGTACCTGAATACACCAAGTTGCAAAAGCTTCTCATATGCAATTCTGTCCTGCTCCCCCCAGAGCAGCTAATTTCAGTCACGTCACTGAGGTCTTCTAAGCCTCGGTTGTGCCTGCAAATAACTCCTAAATGCTCTCAAGCTTTCTGATGCATGTTATACCTCTTGTACTTTCACATGACATTTTCTTCACATTCATTCATATAACATTCACTACTATAAGGAAACAGTTGAACATTTCACTACAAGTGAATGGGGGGATATGTAGCCAAATTGGGAAAAGAAAATTAACCAAATCATCAACATTTATACATAACTTCCTGAGTAAGAATTACAACATTACCAGTCTAGTCTACTACTCCTTGTCTTAAATCTCATTTACCAGGTAACAATTGTATTAAGATAGTTCTCTCCTCAGAGTAGCGATTATCTGTTAACATCTTCATTAAATACACCTTGAACTGTGCAGACTCAAAATGTAATTAGCAGCAAATATACTGATATGCTGGCTCCGGTGTAACCATTTAGGAACTATCCAAGCAGTTTTGGAGGCATTTCAGTGCAATACGTTCACCATCAATAGACTTACTAGCTTCCTTTAAAACAGTCCTACTTATTTTAACCTTCTGGGGTGAGGTCATGCTTTTGGTTGGGGTTGATAAAGACAGAAGGTCCTAATTTGTTCACAGAAATTAGTGGAACTGTTAATGTGTTTTATACAAGCAAATAAAATAATTTCTTTGCAACTATCTGCTCTTATGGGAATGAAGACAGACAAACCTATGGGGAGAGATAGAGACAAAAAATACACATTCAAACACAGCTGTGGTTGCTCATGATTTTGTTCATTTTTAAACACAATTTAATTTTTATGCATTATTTATTCTTAAGGAGATGTTGCCCCTACAGATAACAAAATCTGCAGTCCCAAGGAGCTCAGCACAGCTGCATACAGTTCAAGCCAGTACACTTTTCAGATGAAGCTTTTTACAGAATGTATCCCCCATTAAGCAAACCCATTAGAGAACATCCCTTTAAAGCTATTCATTATACATTAGGTGGTATATACAATGAAAATAAGACAGAGTTTATTATTTAACATCTTCTTAGTAATTAAAAATGCATGCTCAATATTTAGACAGTTTAAATGGCACTCAAGTTTTATATGCAGTCAGATGCAGTACTTTCGCTAACTCTGAATGCCAAAACACAAAAAGCAATCTTGTTTGGCTCTGTCTGTGCTTAACAGAACCTTGAGAGTTTTAAGAGGGTTCGTAACTGCTGATAAATTTACTTTCTAGCTCAGTAAAGCGTATTTAAGATATTAGAAATAATGGGGCACATTTAATTTTCACAGGTTGTCTATCTCACCAACATGACCTAAGACAGAAAACTATGTTGTGCTTCCTTCATGAATCTGATTTCATTTTATTGTTTTCTCTTCATTGTCTTTCTTTAAATTGATCGTGGTAAGCAAACCATCTTATGTGAGACCTTTGTAGTCTGAATAATTCAGTATTTTGTATTGTATACTGGATAATCAGTCAGATCCTTTATAGGTGACAAAGTAGTTCACTGATTATCATGGAAGATCACCGATAAGTAATAGAACTAAAAATCTAGAGCTTTAGTGGAAGAGCCATCAGAATTGAATGAGTTTTGGAATATTAATTTGAAACATTACTTTCACACAGAATAAACCATGCAAATCCTGTCAGAAATCTCATTTCACAAGTGCAGGTGTCAGGGTTTCTACTGAACAATGAATTCATTCTCATCTGAAAGAGGAGCTTTCTTGACATACCAATCACTCCTGCAATCCTTACTTTACGATGGTATGAATGTTTCTTACAGACACTTGACATCTGTAATTTTCACAGTTTGTAGCAGTTAATATATTGTTCTATCTTTTAAATTTTATTGCCTCCAAGATATTCAACCCCAAGGTTTGCCATCTTCCAATATGCAGAGTTGAAGTCCTGTATTGAGTCTAAATTTCTGGCCATTTGAAGACTCTTTCTTTAGTACTTTGTAGGATCTGTGTTGTGTCTTCTGCTTTCAAAACATGTCTTGCTGTCATAAAAGTATGCATCTAATGCTAACTTTTGAGCTTCGTTTCCAATGGCAGAGATATTTGTCATCTTCCTAGTCATGACTAAGAACAGAAACCCGAGGGTTTTTTCATCAGTATATTTCACAAATCTGAAATAAAAATATCTATTTTACTGTGCTCATTTGCAACCAGACGTTCGTGTACAGAATACAGTTTGAACTAATCTACATAAGAAGCCAATTGTTTTATGACAGTACAGAATGGCCTCTTCTTCCAGGGCACCAGTTCATAACATATGTTAATACTTCCTATATTTTGCTGTCAAATAGAAAAAAAGGTGGGTAGGAAAAAGGGTTAATTAAAATATAGCTAAATGTAACCAAACATCTTTTAAGACTTTACATTTTAAAATCCCAGTGAAGCTGTGCTGCATTGCATAGTATGGTATGCTGGATTACATAACCTGACAAAAAGGAACTATATTTCTTTGCTCTCTAGAGGAAACAACTGAGATCAAATAAGACCATGAATAACACTACTGAATAACCGAGTTTATATCTTCGGAAACATATTTTTTATATCACAAGTCCATCTCTTTAGACTTCATCCAGTATATGGTGGGGGAAGAACAGAAGGTAGGACTGGCACACGCAGGAAGAATTTAAAATTCATATTGCCTATATTTGCACAAGTCTCGGGTTATTAAGCACTATTTTATGTTGAAGAAACTGTTCAAATAAAACATGCATGTAATGCATAGAAAATATTGGTTACTCATATAAGAATGATATTTAGAATTGTAATATTCAATGCTATTCAGATAGCCCAATCTATTAAGCTTATCTTCAGCTCTACTGTAATATATAAATCTTGAAAAGAAAACTCAAAATCTTCTGAGTTGATGCTTCACTTAGAAGCTTAGGAAGGAAAGAACAGAAAGGATCCGTAGAAAAAACATTCAGAGAATGACAAAGAATAGGGGGAAAACCCCCAAAACCCAGAGTTCAGTCTCCATTTCTTTTTTTTTCATAATACTTATCAAATACCACCTTTAGCATTACTGTACCTGTTTTGCCACACACTCCCCCAGCTCCACTCCTACTCCCTTTTCTGTTGAGTACTTTGCCCTTGTTGATATTAAAAACCCAAGGATTTAAACAACAGAAACACAAGATCTCTGACCTAGAGCTGGTTGTTGAATTTAAAGTACTATTACTAAAACTTGAACTCTGTGATGTTTGATTGTCCTATTATCATGCTATGTGCTTCAAAAGCCTGGTGTGGTGCAGCAGAAATAATTTTAACGTTATTTATGAGCAGTTGTGAGAGTTAGCAGGTTGGCACATAGAATAAATGTAATAGCTCTCCATTGCAAAGTTCAAATCTGCTAGAGGCTAAAACAGAGCCTTTTTCTACAACAAAGAACAAACCAGGGTGAATACTGTGTCTGTCATTGAGCTTAATATTAGGCTATGGAAAAGCTGAACAAGATCTGAGACAAGAAGGTTTTGTGAAGCTTTTGTGGTTAGTACTGCTTTTGAGCAGTTTTGTGAAGATTTTGTTTGGGAGTAAACATCAGGGCTTGGATTTCATACATATTTTTCACACCAATTACAGACTTAGAATTTCAACTGAATTGCAGCTTTCAGTGAGCATTGAGAAAATTACAGCAAAATGCTTGTTTTTCCACCATGTTTTTGCATGGAACCTAAATTTGAGACATTATTGAGAGATGTACTTATACATTTTTTTAATTTTGTTTCAGGGGTTGTTTTGGGACTTAAAAAGAATTCAACAGCTTCTGTGTTGTCCATTCTTCCAAAAGCACAATTTATTCTGATGAAATTCTCACACGCTAAATGCAGGAGGTTTCCTACATCAGTCGCCTATGTGTACATGATGGGGGGGAAGGAAAAAGGGGCAGGTTTTGCATTTGCAAAGAGGTTGCTCTTTTCCTGCATCTCTCCACCTCATTTCCTTCAAGAAGGGCCTAGAGAGGATGTTATTAACACCAATGTTGTCATTATTTCTCTTGAAGTCGCTTAATGGTTGACTTTCAAACAAATCTCCCTGACTCTCAGTGTGATCAAATGAATGCTCAAACTGGTACCCTGGACATGGAGACATGATTGCAGCTGAACTGGCTAACATGAGCAAACACCAGTGCTTGGTGTCCAAAGAGGTTCAGACCAAGACAACTGGAGAAGGCTCTAATCCAAAGTTTGAATTTGCCCCTGCTTTTGGCCAAGCAATGAGCTAAATGAGCTCTAAAGATATCTTCCAGCCTCAATTATTCCAGTTGCCATAGAGCAGTCCCTGCTGGCTCGAGCAGACTCCCCTGCTTCCTCACCTGGGCAGACTCAAGACACTTCCACCTCTAAGGCCTTTTCCCTTTTCTTTTACCCCAAATCATTTCACCATGCAGGCAGCATTGTTCTGCACTCCTACTCAAACACCCTATAAGACAGCCGGCAAAGCAGACATTTGATTTTGAACAGTTACTGGATCAGGGAGGACATGAAGCTAAGAAAATACTCTGAATATCTATTAACAGCTGAAATGTTATGGTAACACGAAGGACAATGAATAAGGTTTAAAAGAGAACTTCCATTTGTGGCTACCAGAAGTGGGTTCAAGGGAGAAAGGAAGACAGCCACAGGACACTGTTTTTGCAAGCAACTAGTTCTGAAATAGCTTAATCACATTTTAAATACACAGTATGAAGAAGAGGCAAAGGCAGGAGAAGTCTCCAACTACAGACTGAAAAGATAAACTTCTGATTTTAAGAGATAGTCTGCAAGGAATCAGAAAAAAAAAATGGAGTGTGAGGCAAACTGTTAAAGAACTAGACCCAGAATTACTCTTTAAATAAATAATACATTTCCCAGACAAATATCACTCGAGATGAAGCTTAGGATATACAAAGCAAACTACAGCACTAAAAACATGACAAAAAAAAGCCCCCAAAATAACAGCAACAAAAAAACCCTCACAAACAACCAAGAGAGAAAGAGAAGCAGAAGGACTTGCAGAAATTAACAAGGGAGTCAAAAAGTCAAAATAAGACAAATAGTTGCATGGAACATTAAAATTTGTGACAGACTCACAAACCAAGAATATGCCTATCACTTAAAAATAAATGTAAAACAATAAAGGGGATCCCATGATTTCACAAGCAAATGCAAACATAAGAGTAGAAACAGCATGAGCAGGGCTGGAAACAGCGTTGTTAACATGTTGGAAGGAATGAAAAACATTGTGATAAAAAATGAATGGGCTATCAATTTTAAAGAAAACAGAACGGTCATTTCAAACTGGACACAGACAAGTGACCTGGCATTACCATGACACGGTAATTGTTGCTCTTGACAGAAAAGCTGCAGGAGAACAGATGAAACTCAAATGTTGTAATAAAGATTTTATTCCCAACTGAGGAAGTTTATAAGTAAATGAACAGGAAACTAAGGCAAGAGAAAAGGTACAATCTGTATATAGCATTTCCAAGATGAGGTGAACGTTTTGAATAGATTACAAGATGTGTCACGGTCTGCATTTCAGCATTAGGAAGCCCATAAGTGGAGTATCAAGCCAAAGAAGCTGTAAGAAGCTTGAGGATGTTCCTCAAGCAGCATTCTGAGAGATGGCCTGAGAGAGCCCACCTACTTCACGCTCCTCAGGCACAGAGGACAGGTGAGACTTCTTGTGTGTGGGACCTGTCAGCTGAAGTTGGCCGTCTGAAACAAAACAGAGAAAGATCACTGCCTACTGGCCTCTGAACCAGTGGACTGACCTGTTGCCATTCCCTATCTGGTTCAGCACTGCCTAGTTTGGTCCACATACATTTTAGTTGTTTCTACTTCATTAGCATTCCACCCACAACAAAAGTAGGGCTTACGGAGATGCCCAGATACAAAACTGGTACACCTGCCTTTAACTACACAATTTGCCACACAGCACCACTTTACAGTTAATGTTTTTCAAACAAACAAAATGCAAAAATCCCATCATAAAGTTCCACCCAGCCACAGGTGATGACAGGTATGTAACAACTACTTGGAAGTGAAGTGTGCATCTCCATAGGATTAGTACTAATTCTGTGCATTCCTCCAATGGAAATTTCTGTAGTGTCTGCGTTTTTAAGAAATACTTAATAGGAATTTTATTTGAACTATTCTGCTCTCAAAAGTTTTATTTAACAATTTCAAATGTATTCAGAATGTGAGTATCACCCAAAAAGGACACAGTGAGGGCATAATTGACCTTGTCAGCTAGAAGCAGTTTTCTCTTTTCCTTGGAACATTTAACTCATAGATGCAGTCGATTACCTTCAGGTAATGCCTGCTTCAAGGGTTTTATTACTCTGCTCCTTCGAAATGAAATAGATTTACTAGTCTAAGCTAGATCTATTTTGCCTGAAGTTCCAGTGGCATTTTAGCATAATTTTTGCAATATTAAAATTTTCTCTTATTCTAGTACTAGGCTTTAAAAATAAAGCCACTGACATCTGTGTTTCGAAGCAATCAAATATTTATGAATCTTGCAAGTATTTTTTTCCCATACCCCGGAATAAATTAGTGTGTATATTAAAGTAGATTTATAGGTTCAATGCCTGATTTTCACTTGTCACATTTTAAGTGTATCAGGCAACCTTTAATCTAAAACCGAGTTTATTCCTTAGAATTGGTTGGGATAGTGTCATGGTTTAAGACCAGCTGCTAACTCAGAATCACACAGCCGCTCACTCACTTCCCCCTTTTTCCCCCCAGCTCCCGGTGGGATGGGGAGGAGAACAGAAAGAATGTAACTCCCATAGGTTGAGATAAGAACAGTCCAGTAACTAAGGTATAATACAAAATCACTGCTGCTACCACCAATAATAATAATGATAAGGGAAATATCAAGGGGAGAGAATATAAAGCTAAAAGGGCAAAAGGAAAAGAGAACAATAAACACAAGTGATGCACAATGCAATTGCTCACCACCCATCGACCAATACCCAGCCTGACCCGAGCAGCTATCTGGGCCTTCTGGGTGCCTCTGTGCTGTGGTATGGAATACCCCTTTGGATAGTTTGGGACAGGTGTCCTCTCTCTGCTTCCTTGCGGCTTCTTTTGCCCCTCCTCATTGGCATGACATGAGAGACTGAAGAGTCCTTGATTGGAGTAAGCAACAACTAAAACATCAGTGTGTTATCAACATTGTTATCAGACTAAAGCCAAAACACAGCCCTGTACCCGTTACTAAGAATGAGAAAAATAACTGTTACAGCTGAACCCAGGACAGAGAGTCTGTGGGTCTTTAGCTTAAGGCAGAAATCCTGGCAGAATAAAAACAGGGCACAGCAGTATGCCATGGA
>NW_009915086.1:0-25305 GCF_000696875.1 Nestor notabilis | reverse complement strand
TTTGCTGCTAAGAAATCCCAACTGACAAGAAGCCAATAGAACAACAACTGAAAAGAAAAAGGTCGGCATGTAAAGCCCATGGCTCACACATAGGCCCGTTTTTAAGTGCTTGTTCAGCACAATTAAAACCCTCAAATTCCCTTCTCTCCCAAAGAAGCACAGCAGAAGATAGACCCAGATTCACATGAGATGAAAATGGTCTGACCTCAGATGAAAGTACTTTTGCCCCTCCTTATTTCAACTCATATATAGTTAACCTTTCTGGTTTTCTTTCTTTTCCCTCTCTTTTTATTTTTTTTTTTAACATTTACAAATATATACAGATCTATACAAAGGCTAGCAGAAACAGTCTTGACTGCACAGAAGAGAACCAAACCAACAGTTGAATTTAACCGCTTATTATTCAGACAATCACAATTCATGTTAATTTAAGATCCCATTTTCATTACAGCTAAAAAACAAAGCAAAAAGATAATAAGATTCATAGGAAGTGAAAGAAACTTTCTACAGCACTTGCAGAGAATCAGTGCATGGAATTGCAAGCAGTCCAATATTTTGTTCATTAATTCCTAATTAGGTAGTTCTATAAAGAAGAATGAGTACTGTTGGATTACACATCCTAGTGCAAGTCCCCAGATACTTCCTATATTGTGTTTATTTTCACAGAAGCAATAGGTTTTAATTCTACAGTAATTACTTCCCAATTTTCCTCCAGAGCAAAAATATATTACATTTCCTACTAAACTGAAAGTGGATTCTATCAAGCAGCTGCTGTCTTGCAACTCACTGATAAAAGAGCAAAGGGAAAACAATTTAAGAGCTTGTATTCATCTTGGAAAGGTGCTGAATCCAACAGCAACTGTTGAGTGGGGAAAAGTAGGGCTAAAACCAGTTTGGGCCTTTGTAGAAACAACACTAATTTTGTTCAATATTCACTAGGCAGACTACAGGATGTATTCACATCAGTTTCCTTTACCTGTAAGAAATCTATATCTTGGAAAAAAACCCCACAAACCCCATATTCGTTTTTTCCTACAAGTTTGAACATCATTCTTTCAATTAACTTCTTCAACTTCTAATTGTGGTGTACTCATCTGAAATCTATACCAAATTTCTAGTTTGCCATTTTAACAAAATGCATTCAATGTTTTTTCCAGCACTGAAGTTCGAGTACTGGTGGTGATTGAAGACATACTGTTGTCAAACTTTAAAGCTTGACCCAAAACCCTTTTTCTCAACATGGGATTAGAATAACGAATCTCCAAGCCTAGTTTCTGACAGCAACTTCCTTTTTGACCAGCATCAAACTAGTGAACTTTCTGCTCTCTTTCTGTTGTCTACAGAATGGAATAAAACTGCCAAGGAAATGTGGGAGAAGCTAATGGAAAAATGAAAAACACTCAAATGATCCAGTGAAAACACTGCTTTAAAAGTGCAATCTCGAAAAATAGGGGACTGGAAAGCAGTTTTGTTTTGTAAAGAAAACATGCTTTTCTTAAAACTATGATAGAAGATTTTGACCCATATTAGCCAGTTGCCAAGATTTTTTTAAGTAACTATCAGTTTTAACAGCATTGCTTTCGAAACATGTTTTCTGAGATTCTTTTCTAAGAAAGAACACAGTAGACATTTTCCTGACCAACATCTTTTTTATTCATTTAATTCTGAAAGGTCAGTGGTTACATCTGAAAAGTTTAACCAACATGTTCGATATGTTTCATGTTTGCACCTTTCATTTCAGCTTCCAGTGTCTTCTCTGGTAATCATGGCCATTTCTGGAGAACAGTGCAGTGAGACCAAAGTCATCTCTGGAGGCCCATCCACCTCATTCTTTGTGGATACAGTGAGTGTGCCATGCGCCACTGTGCAGCACAGAAGCCTCTCTGCAGGGCTGACAGCTTCTGAGGGCTGGACAGTCCAGCCACAGAACAGGTACACCTATGCAATCAGGGTGTGGAGATCTACAGGTCAGCTTTCATGGAAAGCATGCTTAAACCTTGAAGCGTGTGTGGTTTTGACACAACCCTGTGCTAGTATACCTATGTGAGCAGCTTTGGGAACAGAATGGGATCTCACTCTTCAGACCTGGAGCACAGCTGAACTAGGTCAGTACTGCTCCCACCCACACTGATAGGTATCTAAAGTTTCACCTGTTAAAATCTTTGGTACAACTTTTACACAGAAGTTACTTCTTCAACTAGCTGTGAAAGATGTGCTGCAGAAACAGAAAGCGAGTTTGAAGTTCTTGCTCACCACTTCATTAAAGAACATTCTTAGAGAAGAGCTGAAAGAAATGATGGTCTTCTAGACTTCTCTCCCTCCCCAGTTCACTCCCTCACTGTTCACTACGTTTTTTGTTTTTCAGTATGGAGAATGAGCCCTTTGAGATCATACAAGTGGTCAACTCCCCCTGTAATGAAGACTAGCCAGCAGTAACTTTCATATGAACATAAAAATGAAGTGCCAATTATTAGGCAATACTCATGTCAACAATATTAATGTAAATAGTTTGTTAAAAACCTGTATAAAGGGAAATGCAAAAAATGTGAGAAAACATAAAGAGAGAATTACAGCTTACCATTTGCATTTATATAAGATTGTTTCTTCCTCTTGTGCATATTTCAAAGTATTTTACAAAAAATAATTTTTAATTCTGTCCATGTGCTACCCATCTGAGGATTGAACACTGTTCCATTATTAAATATGATCTCACTGGGCTTTGTTACATCATAAAGGAAAGATTTAGCAGGGATAAGAGAGCTGTTTTGCTGTCTTTCCAGCATTAACATTGCTTCTACCTGTGAACAGGGTACTAGTTCTAGTCTACCACTTCAGCTGCAAGGTTTGTGGCTGCACTGCCACTGCCTTGTGTGAGGTTTCCTGCTTCCAGATTCATTTCATCTGGAAGAAACTCCAAGTTTTAATCAAAGAGAACTAAACAGAAATAGCTAGCCTGAACTCTGCTGGATGTGCAAAGAGAGAAACGAAAGGAGTGATCAGAAAAAGATGAACTGAGGAAATACAAAGCAAGAAGCAACGGCAGAAACTGAAAGAAAATTGTATTCTCTTAGCCATGTGGAACACTGCTCATCATTGAGTAACCGCATCTTATCACTGGCTGTGCTTCCCTCCGCTTCCTTACACCTTTGTCTGTCTCCATCCTCACTGCACACTTGAAAAACTTTCGATATTGCCTAAGAGTTTAAGTATTTTGGAAAATGCCAAGCACATGAGATAATGCTGACATTACACATACACACTGAATTAACACTTTCACATGTATAGCTTGTGTCTTTCTAAAAATATAATCAGACTAAAAATTTTCCAAACATTTTCATGTTTGGAACAGACAGTGTTTTGTACAAGTCTTTCTTCAGGCTTGAAATAAAAGCAGTAACTTGTGAACTACAAATAAGCTGAGAACAATTGTTTTGAAAGAAGCTTGATTTTGTTCATCGACAACTAGAGAAAAGGCAGCTCTAAGTGTCAAACAGGTGGATGTGAGAGAAGTGGATGTGGTGTAGTACCTCCTCTGGGTTACTCAGAGAAAAGCAGTGTCCAAAGTGTCCTTTTGTCTAAAAAAAGACATTATTTGATCATTTTATACAAGCAACATAGTTGAAGACCCTCACTTCACCACCATATGGAGGTGATCATGAACACTCATCAAGAATTCATACAGGCAGCCAAGCTTCAGGTACAACCCAAGACTGCACAAATTCTACTGTCTTCAACAAAGTCATCGATAAAATACTCTGTAGTAGAAGCTAGCAACCTATTCTGTCAAACAGCACTACATATTTTTCCTTACCATGAATTACCAAATCTAAGCCAAATGCATACAGCTTCCCAAATGATGAGATTACTGAAGAACTGGTAGCATGACATGACATGTTGTGCTTCCTTGCTCCATTCCAAGCAACCTTTCCCCAGCAAGTTGTAGTATATCAACACTACAGTTTGATCTTTCTTCTAATCTCTCCTCTGACCCCTATCTGAATTTCAGAGAAAGAAAAATACTGCAGGAACAACTGTGGCTCAGATACTTATTTTCATGAACCTTGCAATATTTGGTACCACTCTACATTCCTTAGCTAATTTCATATGCTTTTGGTAAATACTGAACATCTATCACCAATTATACAGAATAGTGAGAATTAAGCACTGTTTCACAGAAGACATGCATTCCATAAACTGCAACAAAAATGACAGGGACAATGAGAGACTGTTGGTGGTACTGCATACTGGGACCATTGCTTTTTTAAGCACTGCTTACCATTAAAGATGATCTAAACCTTGCAACAAAACTGTAATTTTACCTGAATTTAGCCCTCATATGCAATAAATCCATAGGAAAAACTACTAATCATCATCACAGCTAAACGCACAGAAATGTATATTTTAGAGATACAACTGACAGGTCAAATATTACAGATTCCAAATGTTATGGACAATTTGCCTTGCAGTTTCTGAGGATTAGTAGTATAACTTTGCAGACCCTTACAAGAACAACTAAAGCTCAAAAAAAAAAAAAAAAGAAGACATGTCATGGACAGCACACAGTTAGTATAAAAATTAAATATGACAGGTATTGTATTCACTTTATCATTGTCTCTGCTCTCAGATGGAGCAACAGCGAATGGTGTGGAATACAATTCTAACCACAAATGATTATGACAAAATGCTTTTAAGCCACTGAACTGAGTTTCAAATTTATTCAAAACTCACCATAAGCTTCTCTTCCACAGAAGAAATGATTCAACTTCCCTCTCCTGTCTGCTTTCTCCATTATATCTAAGCATAGTCCCCACGATTTAGATCCTGATACGCAACCGCTTCATTTTACGAACGTACTTTTAAAATCCCTCATGCTGATGCTGTAGCAGACAAGCTAATACAGGTTTGACGCTGTTAAAGCGATCCTTTCCTGCCATCTAGGGGACACACACTGGTGCGCAGGGGATTGTCTTCACAGTTACATGCAGGAAAACTTCCCATGCAAAATGCTTATCTCTACTCAGCAAAACAAAATTCAACTGAAGAGTAGCACAACTACAAGAAACAAACCTAACTGCAGAGACCATATGCATAAGTTTAATTCTGCTATAATCCTAAAATTTTCTACAGTAAATTTCAATTAAATGCCCAGCAAAAACATTAATGAGATAATTTAAGCCTCACTTTTAAGATGCACGACCATGTCTTCCAAGCTACTAGGTCTCATGTAAAGCCGCCTGATTTTCCTGGATACCTCAAGAAAGCAAGATCTATGCTGCTATAAACAGTGTGTAACTGCCAACAGCCAACACAGAGAGGAAAAGGTTTGAGCTGTCCGAGGTCCCCAAAAGCAAGGAAGTCAGCAAAGCATAGTTGTATCATACCTGTTATTCTGAAAATTTAGGTCAGTGTCAGAACTGAGCTGAACCTGAAGCACCTTCTTTCTCAAGCCCCATCCTCCTGCCTGTATGATGAGCACACATACTGCGTGACAGCACGCACCTTTTTATTGATCTACCCCAAGCAGTAAAATACATAAACACTCAATGTCAAAAGATAGAATCATAGAATGGTTTGCATTGGAAAAGACTTTAAAGATCATCTAGCCCCAACACCCCTGCCACAGGCAGGGACACCTTCAACGAAACCAGATTGCTCAAAGCCCCATCCAACCTGGCCTTGAGCACTGCCAGGGATGGGGCAGCCACAGCTTCTCTGGCCAACCTGTGCCAGTGGCTCAGCACCCTCACAGTGAAGAACTTCTGTACGTATTTTAGAAGTTGTTTAAGTTTGTTCCAACATTCAAGTTCCTACTGCTAGTGTTGGCATCGTTGTCTTGTTTTTCATACTTGCCCTCTTCCCTGTTGCCTTCTGAGCTCTTTCACAGGGCAAACTCTACAAAACGAAAAAGCAAACTCGGCTGAATACTACACACAGCCAAATGCACACACAAAAATCTGAACAATTTTTTCCTGCTCTTCTGTTTGGATTTGTTTTATTCTTACTTTGAAAGGGAACAGTCCACTAAAACAAACACCACCCTTTGCTAAACCAAACAAAGACTCTGCTTCTCACGGCTGAAATGATGTGAAAGTTTCTTTAGGATCAAAGTTGGAGCTTCTCCCAAAATGAAAGGAAGCAGGTGTCCAACCAAGATGTTTTGTGAACTGGCTACAGCTGCACAAGACACAGGCCTAGGGGTTGAAGATTAAACGCTTTTCCCAACCCCTACACATGAAAACGCCGTGCTACTTTGACACCTCTTCACCAAAGAACACACACACAAACCCCCCAGATTTAACAAAACAACTCAATTTTATTTAGATAAGAATAATAATGTAAGAGTAGCTATGCCCAAGTCATCTGAATTTCTTGAACTGGAACATAGTATATGCTTGCATAGCACAAGCAGAAGTTTGACCAACACTGCTGCTGGGGAAAAAAAAAAGTCTCCATATTGTATTTATGTAAATTGTTATTTACAGAATAAAAAAGGAAGGTCTCCTGCCAAGATCAGAATAACAGCACACACTTCAGAACAAAAACCCCGGTGGTGAAGAGCAAGCCTTACATTTGATACAGAAAAAGCTTGAAAAGATCAACTAGAAAACTGCTAGTGCCCGTAGGCATTGGAGGAAGCTGTGACATGGATCCCAACTGTTAAGACAGCCTGCCTTGCTAAACTTTAGGAAAACTGTGCCCCTGTACTAGAAACTGTTTTCCAGGATCTGCAGAACATCCAGCAGAACATCCCCAGATTAAGTGTCTCGGAAATGGAGACAGGCTAGGGCTAGAGGGTAAACATGAACACAGATAAACTGAGAGAAGATTCTTAAGCTCTGCTCCAAAAGAAAAAAAAAAAAAACCAAAATACAACAGTGAAATAAAATCTGATTTAGCAAGACAGCTGTATGAGGAAAACGTAGCTTCCTTACCAAAACCTATAGCGTATGACCACCTGTTTTTTTGTCTAGTACCTCACACGCTTCTGTCAGCATCTTTAGACAAAAGACTAACGTAAGGTACACCTTTAATGCAAACTGCCATGAACAGACTTATGAACAGTGAAAAATCTACACCATACATATTCAGGACCTCTCAGATTGAAGCTTGCACTTAATGAAGCAAATTACAAAGCAGTCACCTTCAGCCAAAAGTAGAATTTCTGTGCCTATAGTAAGAGTCATATTCCATCTTTAGTTTCCTGAAAAGAAAGCAGTTTGCGTCAGATTCAACTATTTGCAGAGACATCCATCTAGTCTTAGAAAAGTTGTGAGCTACCCAAAATTCCCTATTTTGTTGGCTTGTATCTACAAAATTTTCTCTTCATTTAACATATGCTTTTATTTCCATTATCTTAAGAAACTAACGCCTACAAGGATGCAAGTTTTCTGGGTTTGTTTTTTAAATGTGATAAAAAGTACGGTTTCAGGAAGGCAACTTTATTTACAGTGTTTCAGCAGGTATATTCCTATGAGAGAGATGCATCATGACCACTTCCTCCTAATCAAAGTTAGTATTACCTCAGGTGAGAGGCTGTACTTATTTTGTTAAATACAAAATCATGCTTTCTCCCCTCCCCAATCAATCAGAGGACTATACACCCAGACAGTGCTTTTTACAAATATGCCAGACTACATTCCGAATTACATGAACCTAAATCTAAATTACAAACTGAAACAAGAAACCTTATTCATAGTATTACTTTATTTTTTCATTTATAATTTACTTCCCTAACAAAAAATCTTGTTTTCACACATTAGAACGGTTGTCAGCATGAATGTCAGAGCAAGAACTTTTAGTGTCACATTTTATCATTGCCTTGCATTCCTCTCTTCTTTAAGCACTACTTTTAACTGATTTATTTTCTGAGCATTTTGACTTGATACTCAATAGTCTTTCTCCTAAATGTGACTTTTGCTAAACAACATCAATACACAACTTCATTCAACCAATCATGTTTACACATGTATTGAAAGTCTTCGCTTTAACACTTACGACAACTTTTAAAATTTCATTAAGCTTTGTTCAAATAAAATTGAAAGCAAATTGAAATTTACACACCATAAAATTTTATTAAAGAAAACTCAAGTGTGCTTGAATTATCAAAACAAGATTTACAACAAAACCATTTTGTAATTAAACGCCTACAGTCAATTACAAAATGGTTCTAGTAACCAGATTTCTTGTGGGTTTTACACATGCAAAAGTGCAGAGTGGTGCTTTTGGAAAGCCTGCCAAGCATTTATATAGGATAGATACCTGACTGCTGCTAGGATTCCACTGTTTTATCTGCACTATTGTTCTGTGGGGTTTTGTGGATTTTTGTTTGTTTGTTTTTTCTCAGATTTGGTGGTTAGGGTTTTTTTGGTGCCTAATGTTCTCAATTAACTTCATCTATAGCTTTAGATTCTCTTTACAGATCTAACTTCATTCATCCTCTTCGAACTGATTTAAGAGTTACTAGGTCCAATCTTTCACCAACTGTTTTTTCAAACGGAGGCTCCCTCCTTGTTCAACTTTCAGTTCCTAAATTTCAGGTGAACGAATCTAATTTGAACACCATCAAAAGTTCTCTGCTCCAGCAAAATAAACTAAAACCAAAAATTAAGGCAAAATATTTTCTCTGCAACAGAATCTGAAAACATATTTGATAGTAGGCAAATAAATGTCAAGATTAGCTTTGCTCTGAATTCTCCAGATACAGCACCATGACTTTGTCCTGTTTATTAACCTGGCTTCCCTTTTAATTTTGCATTCATTTAGAAAACAGCACTCTCACAAAAAGGTGAGGAAGACTCATTAATACAGTATTTAAAAATTTTAACAGGTTACAGTAAGTCTGCACATAACACTGGCTGCCATGATTCCAAATTTACTTATGAAGAGATTTATTTTTAAAAAGGTATTCAAGTTCTAAATGACTAAACCAGCACTTACTAACAAATTTTTAACGACTGCAGAGATGTATTTTTGAGTAAAAGAATCATATGCTAGATCTATGTACCAGAGAAACTAAGAATGAAATAGATTTCTTCTGATGCAGTTCAATTATATACCAGGTTAAAAGCCACCCCAGTATTAATTACAACTAACTCGTTCAGCATGTAAAAAATTACGTTCATAGCTATTCATTAGTTCATTAACTCCCGTGCTGCCTAGAACTCTGCTGACATTCCAGGAAGCCCAGCTTGAAATACAGTTACCCTTAGAGGCTAAAGCTATGCCAGAGTAAAGTCAACCTACTCGCTACTTTTTTGTTATTAAATAAACTGCGCCCATTTATGTAAGTTATATAAACTACTTAGAAAGAGGAAGTATGAAATATTGACAATGACAAAACAGTTTAAAAAGCTATCACTGAAAAAGTTAGAATACATATTCAGAGCAATTTCAACGCTTAAAACCAGATTCACATATGATCATCCAGTTGAAGATTAGTGTGTTAAAAAAAGTTAAGAAAATACTTTGTGTTTCAGTTCAACTGCACTTGATTCAAGTACAGCTTGGGGGTTGGCTGATATAAATTAAACATGGTCACTGCTTCAGCAGCCAGAAGTACAGAAAAATGTACATGTTCACAGGATAAATAGAAGTCTCTTCTTTTTTGGGGGAGGTGGGAGCATAGGAAAAGCAGCTATCTCACTCCAATACGGGAAGTCATCCACTCCAAGCCTTGGCATAATCTGAAAGATAAGAGATGTTATATTGGTACTCGTTCTATTCCAACATCTTTAAAGTATTTCCTACCTGGTTTTTTGTTTAAAAAACATCTACTTAAAATAAATAAAATCAGCTGGAATTGGGATTGAAACCTGAACAGAATAACCAGTGTTTCAAACTAAGTCTACTTAGGTTTTAACCACAAGAAGATGGTCAAGCATGTTATTTTACTGAAGCTTGGCACTCCATTTTTTTTCCTTTTGTAAATCTAAAACCCACTATTCTTAATATGATTACTCATAAGTACATGGAACCAAGTAAATTTTTCTCTAGGTTTCCCATGAAAGACTGCTTACTTGAAGGCAGGACCATTACACACTAATACTAAAAGACAAAGGATAGGTTACCCAGATGAATTGGTTCATGAAAACACAGTGTATCAGGAAATCCAAAATCCCATTACAAAATTAAACATGTTTATATTCAACACCAAAATTGCATGGAGTTTAATCTTCTTACTCACTCAATTTGTATTTGTTTAAATTCTTCCATTTCGTAAGACAGACTTTCCTTTAATTTACTAGGCATCTAGTTACCTAGTTTATGCCATCTTTAAGCTTTACTTTTTTAAAGTAATTCAAGACTTAGCTATCCAAGAAGAATAGCTTCACTCACATGGAGCTAATCTCCCTAGATGTCTGTTAGATCTTCCCAAGGAAGATTCAGCTCAGCAATTTAACTCTAGAAATTGTTTTATGAGTAGGTCTCACTACTGTCACAGTGTAAGTATTCCAATTATTGATTTTTTTTTTTCAGCCTCAATAAGAAAGTAGCAGCCTAGTATGGCCAATGTTTCGAAACCAAAATTCATATTCATGAATTTCTACCTTCCTCCAAATGCCAACTTGTTTGAAGATAAATGTAAGCTACTATATAAACTAAATACTCAAAAGTGACTTTATAGCAAAGCTGGTAGGAGGAAAGCAAAGTTAACTCTTAGAATGAATCAATACAATCCAAAGACTAAATCAAAACCCCCAATTTGTTCTTACAAACATATCTCACTCTAAGAAAGTGAACGCTACCAATCACTCTACAAGACATCTTTCTTATATTAGAAAACACTGCATGCTGGAAGTGAGGAAGATGCCTTCACTTCCCAAATATTCAGTTTATTCACTGTTTCGGCTGTCAGAAGACCACATTATTGTAAAGGTCATACAACAGCTGAAAAAATTATTACACATTAGAAGACACCTTTTAGAATCAAGATGAAAAATTAGCACACTTCAAACCATGTAAGCAAGACACTACCCAACTTGTTACAGGCATTCAAAAGTGCTTTTGATCTTTACAAACAAAGGATCTAAGGAAAGCTCAGCTTTCCATTTTAGTAATTGCTGGAATAAGGCATAAACATTTCAAAATTAGATACAAATAAAAGCTTTAATATTTGTAATAATTTTGGGTTATTCCAGATCTATGTACCTTCTCATCAAAATTCTGTTTGAATGCTTATCGAAATCCCCAACCAACCAAGAAGAACCACAAACATATCCACACCAACTCCTCCACCTTAAAAGCTTATGGTAGATCAGAATGTAAAGGAAAACAACAGTAGCTTATTTCTTCAAAGACACACAGAATGAGAGGGTAGCACACAGAGGGTAAAAAACTATATCAACAGCTACATATTTCGGGGATGGAGCACTGGGAGGGGAGTGCTATGTTGTGTGGCTTTGTGGTTTGTTTTTATTTTTATTGATTGATTTGTTTTACAATAAGCTGAAAGACTTCCATATAAATCTGGTTTGAGCTATGAAAAATATCCACAAGATTCAATAAAGAAAAGAAAATTTCAAAATGTTCCTCTGACTGCAAAGATCAGAAAACATGTTCTTTCAGGAAATCCACATATGTGTCAACAGGCTTCTAAATCAGTATTCTCATTTACCACATACTACTACACTAAGCAGTAAGCACTTACCCTTCTCCTGTCAAAGCACAACAGGACTGAATGTGCCACGGGTGATCCTTTATGGAGCTGAGGGTGAGGTATGTAGATATCTCAGCAGCTGTCATACAACCTTTCATGTCCTGCTTGTTTGCAAAGATAAGTACTGCAGCCTTCCGTAAATCCTAGAAGTAATTTAAAGCATTCGTAATAGGTATAAAATCAGCCAGGCAGCATAATTATCACTGGAAAAACATTCCAAAATCTACATTAGATACTATTCAAATGGAAAAGCCTGCCAGATATCATTCCCTTGAAATTACTTTCAAGTTCATTAAACAAGTTCTGTAGTGGTTAAAGCAATAACAATTTAAGAAAGCCATCTAAATTCTTGTAAGTTTTATCCTATTGGCTCAAAAAGGGAGCTCTAATAATGCTGCAGCATGTTTAGCAAAAACAGAAACTAATAAAAAGTTGTTTTGCTTATGTACAGAAATTAAAGATTCCACACAGCAATAAGACAGGAACTGGGATATATGGCTTTAGGAGTGCAGAAGGGTAAACAAATGCAATAACCAGGAAAACAACAGCTTTAATTAAAAGTGTTCAACACATTTCATTATATTTTAAGACTATTTCTTCATTAGGAGAAAAACAAAAACAACTAAACCCAACCCTCTCCACCCCCAACCTTTATGGTTCACAGTTGAAAATTCTGTCCTACAAGTAGTCCAGTCCAGGCCTACCAACTGTTTTCAAGAGATCACAATCTCTTAAGGGTTTATGACATAAATAAACTACATGGAAACTAATAAACTACATGGGAAAACTTCTCTGCGAGAAGTCATCCTTTTGGTTATGTGTTTGCTCCTTACTACCAGGCCCAACCTACATTAACTGTAAAAGTAAGAACTCTTTGAATGAAAAATCTCTCCAAGAAATGAGCTAAACAGAATTACTGCATTGTATTAAATAACCTTCAAAAATTAAAGGAAGTTATTTAGATTTAAAACCCCTAATTTAGATTGAGAGACATCACAGAAGGCTTCAATGTACTTCAGCTAATCTAATGTAGAAGTCTGAGGGAGCTGGCCCAGTGTTGGACAGTCCTCAATACAACACATAATAATAAAACTACAAACAAAACTCAGAAAACTGAACTGAAACTAATTTACCCAGAGTATTATATGTGCTCCTTAATTTTAAGGAACAGGATTAAAACAAACAAGAAAGAAATGGAACGGCTGATTTTCTAAAATCAGCAATCAGGTTACCCACTGCAAATAAGTAGTTTCTTAACATTTTAACCATTTAACTGAAAGATGAGATGGTGTGGTGAATGGTAATACCCAGTTAAATATGAAGTTTAAGATATTTTACCAGTTAAACATTTGCAAAGTGAAGAGCAATCTGATTATAATCAAGCAAGCTCGATCAGAAGTGCTTCATAATAAATTTCCTCTTTATTTACATGGTTTTAAAATGTGACCAACATGCATGCACATTTAGGCTCAGAAAGTTTTTTGTGACAGTATAATTTTTGTTAACGTAACAAGCAGGTAATGTTATTTGACTGTTCACAATGAAACTATTAGCCCAACTTCCACCATACCTCATGAGCCAGCATTCTATAAAGTTCTTCTTTTGTTATAGAAAGTCGCTCTCTATCTATGCTGTCAACAACAAGAATGATGAACTAGGAGAAAAAACAATAGTACAGCATGTAAGTACAAAGTGTAAACTGCAGAAAGCATGTTTTCAAGAGACGACTAACCACAAGTCTTCCTATGTAAGAGACCTAGACTTTCAGAGCACATGAGGAAACAGAACAAGAACATTATTGTGACAGTCTCTTGTTAGAGTCCTGGGAATCATACATGAAGATTATAGTTATAAAAAAAAAAAATAATTGTGCTTGTATATTTCAGCACTGCGTATTAAGGTCTACATTCACATACTATGATTAAATCCCCTTTGTGGATTTTTAGGCCCTATATCAGAAGATAATAATAAAATAGGTACCAAAAGCATCTACACATAGTGGATTACGTTTAAAATATGGATGACAAGCTTGCTACACAGTGATCAATGAAAGCAGCTATTACTCTCCACTACTACCTGCATACCTGGAAAGCTAAGAAACTGAAATTACAATTCCCTGTTCTTCAACAAGCATTTTTAACAATTTGGCATCATGTAACTCACAGGCTTAAGAAATGTTATTTCAAAGTAGACCTCAGAAAGCTATGTACCTGTAGGGTTTACCATTATGTTGTTGCACAACACCTTAACCTTTGTGAAGGGCCTGTGCAAGTTGGCCTCTCACTTTCAACACTGTACCCTTCCACCTAGGCACTTGGAGATGGCTACAGAAGTGATTTTAACCTTTCTGTTCCTGCAAGGCACATTATTCTCATGGCCATTTACTTGTGAATCCTGAGACACTGTTAGGTTTGGTGCAGCAGGTCTCCCATGAGAAGCAATTCTCACTGGTATGAAAACCACTTTCCATCCCCTATTTTGTATCTTCTATTTTACAGTCTTAAAATGTAAAGGAAAAAGATGTGGCATTAAGAAATAGGTAATACTCAAGTAAATGATTTTAAACATTACACAATAGTATTCGTACACAAACCATTACAACTGATCACTGTTCCTGCCCTGCCCAGTGTGCTTAAGCAGCACTAACAGCATCATAGGTGAGAACAGCAAGTAGGGAGATGAAGCACATTCTAATGAAGATTATACTGATACTATTAATTAAATAAATAAATACGTAATTACAGGGAACACATGCTATATTGGAGAGGAACCCAAGGAGATGATATTCCTCCCATGTCCCTTTCCCTCAAATCTCCTGTAGGTAAGCCTGTCTCAACATCCTTTCTGTAAGAATATGATCTGATTCTTAAAACAAAATTGCAGAATTAGCCTTATCAAGTTGAAAGTAATTAAGACAGGTTTGCACTGAAAAGCTTATTTGTGGGATTTTTACATTACTGCAAAGATTTTGTTTAGATTGTTTCAATTTACAGATAAGGAAAGAGAAAAGAGAGTAACAAAAAAGCATGAGAAGTCACCGCTATAACTCTACAACATATGCTCCAAATCACTTTGCTTTATAAAATTAAGGAGATTCATTACCCATTGAAAATGACCACAAAGTATGAAAAAATAAGTCAATTTAATGCTGCTGTGACTCTGAGATGTCTAAGCAGATGAGGAGGAACAATAAAGGAATTATTCATATCGGGGAGGCTAGGATTAGCATACTAAACAGACAGCTTTTCTTCCTCAATTGTTTCCAGCAGACGAAGCTTCTAAGTAAAGGGAAAGTTCTTTCCAAGTGCTAGAAAGCACTGGATTTCACACACTCACTAGCCAGAATATGACAAAGAACATCACGAAAGCATTAAAAAAAACCCTAATACATGCATTTCCCCAACTTCCAAAATAAAGGTTCTCTATGGACAAATGTCAGGAACTTATTATTATTGTACCAGATACTGCTGGCAGAAGTCTCTTCACCCTCAGGAGTATGCATGTGTCTTAGATGTAGCCATACTTTCCTAGATAACAATAAGTTAAAAATATTAGAGATGACGGTTGAGATGTCACCGCCGGGCTTTCAGTAGGCAAAAAGTTTCTGAACATCTGGGCGGGATCACTCATCTCCCCTCTCTCAAAAATGGGACACAGGAAAGAAAACATTTTACAGGACAAGAGAATGATTATATAATGAGTAATATGTACAAGAGACCTGTTTTAAGCAGAGGTCCTAAGAAGTGAAGTCTGAAAGTTTTTACATCAGTTCAGAAGTCTCAAAGTGAGGGTAGAGAGATTTATGTGCATGTTGTGTTGATAACATTTTGGCATCAAGAAGGCTGGCATAAAGAACAATCCTGCAAAGGAGTACTGCACAGCCAGGCTTCCTTTTATCCTTTGGATAAAAGCCACAAGCTGATGATCTTTTAAATACTGCTCCTTAGAATGTGTTTCACTTCTCATCCTTAATAATTGTTACCCCAAAAATATTTCAGACTAGATGTACAGCAGCTAGGTTACCCACTGCAAATCCACATCAAATTGGCAAAGTACATGGCAAATTTTTTTTAATCTACTTGAAAAACATGCAAAAAACCTGTCTGATCTGAAATGTATTTTGACATCATTTGATTGTCAGATCAAACAACATAACTGTAAAGTATACACATTGAATACTCCAAGTATTACCAGAAAATTGGCTGCAAACCAGACACGCCTTACACTTTTTGGGTTTATTCTTCCTCAAAAAGATTTAAAAATAATACAGCTGAAATCTTTACAGAAATTTACCAATATTCCTAACAAATAAATATACTTTCAAACAAACTTCTTGAATTTATAGAGTAGCTTCTCATACCTCTGTGTTTGAATAATAGGTATTCCACGATGACCGTAATGATTCTTGTCCTCCAATATCCCACATTAAGAAATGAGTGTTTTTCACCACTATTTCTTCTACATTGCTTCCTATTGTTGGAGAAGTATGAACCACTTCATTCATTAAGCTAAAGGAGAAAATATCACATGATAAAGACCTGCCAGTAAAATTCACAAGGCTTGTCACAACTCAATTACAACAAATTTCTTATTGAAAGAAGTAAATGTGTGTAACTCTGATAAAATAAGAAAGATTAAAAACTGTGATTAAAAACTATGCATATTTCAAAAAGCTGTAAATCTGATTTTTTATAGAAATAAAGCAAATATGTAATGTAATTTTATTAGAGCACTCAACTTTGTAACTCAGTATTAAAAAAATACCAAAGGACTGTTTGTTTACATAGCTAAAAATGTCTTTATTCGCCCTTTAAGCTTTGACTAAAGTGCTTAGGATAGAGTTTTTCTTGAAAATATTCTCTGCTGCTTTCATATCCAAATATATGCATAGTAACTCGGCTATACCCTCTCTTCACCTTTTCCACAATTACAATAGCAATTATGCTTTTGCCAATATTCTTTAATTTATCATAGATGTTGTATTTTTATCATAGATATTGTAATGCTGGTGCAATGATGCTATGGAAAATGCTTAAGGTAGGAGCTTGGCAAGATGAAATACTATTCTGAGGAATCCTCCATCACAAATTTCAGACACTTGAATCAGGAGACATTGGAAACATTTAGGGATTTTTGCAGAATAGCTAGAATTCCCGTTAACTTAAAAATCACTTTCTTCTGTGCAATTCTTGGTGGCATAATTATTTCTATGCTTACAAATAAAGATAGTCTTTGATAGTCAAAGAATTTACAGTTCACTTTTTGCTTGTATGTACAATTTTGCTGTTAAATTTACAGTTCCATTTTAAAACACTGTAGTTCTTTTGCTTATCCTTTAAATACTTACTCTGTTCAAAACAACTAATACTATTAATGTACAAACTGTGATCTAGAACCCTAGAGATTTCGTCAGGTTGAAAAGCTGAATTATCAATGATTAAACAGTGACAAATACTAAAATGTAAACAGAAAGAACAAAATAGTTCATGTACTTACAACTGGTAAAGAATAGTGGTCTTTCCAGCATTATCAAGTCCCACAATGATTACTTTGTGCTCTGCATATACACAAAAAAAGACAAGAATAAATTAGTAGAAACAACAATAGTTATAATTCAGGTTAATCAATTTTCCTTTTTTCCTTACTGAAGAAAGCAACTGCTTGTTTATCTTATTTCAATAGCTTATACAGAATACTGGTGACTTCAACATATAAAAAAAAAAAGAAAGAAAGAAATCCCCAAAGCCTCATCCTCTCTCAAGACTACAGTCTCAGGAAGTCATTACTGGAAGTCTTCATAAAGGAATAGTTATAATACAATTGCTTCATTAAAAAAATTGAGCTTTAGAAAGAAAGTACAATGAAAAAATATAACTTACAGCAGCATATCATCTTAAGGACATCACCAAACATCCAAAGACTGCACAAAATATAAGGCTAACATTTAAGGGTCAATAATAGCCACTTCTTAAGGGACCACCATCATTCACACCGTAAAAACTAAGAGGAAGCTGTATTTTGAGTAGATCACAAAATTCCAGTGTTACAATTTCTAAACTGAAAAGTCACAGAATGACAGAATGGCTGAAGTTGGAAGCCACTTCTGGAGGTCATCTGGTTCAAGTCCCTTGTTCAACAAGGTGCACCTAGAGCCAGTCACCAAGGACCATCTCCAGATGGCTTTCGATTATCTGCAAGAATGGAGACTCTACAACCTCTCTGGGCAATCTGTGCCAGTGCTCAGGCACCCTTATAGTGAAAAAGTGTTTCCTGATGGTCAGAGGGAACCTGTGCTTCAGTTTGTGCCCACTGCATCCTGGTCCTGTCACTGGCCACCACTGAGAAGAGTCCAGCTCTGTCCTCTTTGCACCCTGTAAGGCTTCTCTTCTCAAGGCTAAATAAACAGTCCGAGGTCTCTCAGCCATTTCTCATAAGAGAGATGCTCCAGTCCATTAATCAGCCTGTGACCTATCACTGGACTCCTTCCAGTATGCCCATGTCTCTTGTACTGATGAGCCTGGAACTCACTACTCCATGTGAGTCCTCACTGGTGCTTAGCAGAAGGGAAAGACCACCTCTCTCCATCAGCTGGGAAGTCCAGCTTATACAATAGAGATCTTCTAATTTCTGCAATGTTATTTTTCCAGGCACAGGGAAAACAAAATCAAAACCAACAAAAACCCCCAGAACTTACATGCCTCTCTAGTAAATCCTTCTTAGAATTTCAAATACAGCAGCACAGCTAATTAGAATGGTGGTTCTTTTGATACACGCATGAAGTTACAAGATACTCAATCCACCTACTGACAAAAAAGCAAATCATTTGAGAGCAGAGAATTCACAAATGGATACTAGAATTAAAATCTGCATAAAAAGTATGTGAACAGGCTCCTTTTTAAAGGGGTAATATTTAAAATTCTAGGGCATTTATTTCAAAGCGTAACATGGTTCAAAGCTTAAAGACGGCCTCTAAAATACCACATTCAATCTACAAGACTTAGAACAAATTACTAAAAGGTCAGAGGAGCTATTATAAATATAAAATTGGTGGGGGGTTGCCCACAAATGGGTGGTCTAAGGAAGAATCAAGTGGTTTGTTTTGTTGTGATTTTTTTGTTTGTTGGTTTTTTTTTGGGGGGGGGAGAGGGTTTTTTGGTTTTGTTTGTTTTTTAAATCTATTTATATGGAATAACCTAAGTCTTTTCATACTGAAAGTGGTTTTAATAAAACAATCTCTTGCTTAGGACTTTTAGAGGTTTTGCTATGTGATGTGGCCTTAACAAATGTTGAAATATATTTCCTTTTATCAGTTCCCCTATGACTGCATCCTGACAACAGATTCTAAGGCAAGAACTTCTCCTGGCCTTAAATCCAGCAGTACTCTTAGCCCCATAAGCAGCAGCATCAGTAATGAATAACCTTCCCCAATAAACAAATGGTATGAAATCCTCTCTGCTTTCAACTCTTAATAAACCATGCCACATAGGTAGACTGTCCATTTCTTCTTCGAAGTCACCGAAGTTTAAAGGACTTTCAAAGTTGAAACACAGAAACACCCTTCTGTTGTTTTCAAAACAGCCATGTTGTCAACTATTGCCTGGAAGAAGATGACACTACTTCTGCAACATTCTGTTTGAGTTATTTTCAAGGAAGAAAAGGAATTCTGGTCAGGCATTACATTGCTCTTTTCCACCTTCACATCAGAATACAAGGATTTTTTTAGGAATGAATGAGAAAAGCATAGAATGAAACAGTATCAAGCTACTTAAGGTGATGGGGAAAAAAAAAATCTCCATCAAGATGACTTTTTGAAAGCCACTGAAGTGTGAATGTTTCAACATTAATTGGGAAGAAAAGGCAAAGCTTACATGTGTTACTCCATAGTTATGCAGTATTTTATACAGCAACTGAATAAGCACAAACAAGAAACAGTCAAACAAGTGTTAATTAATGTTGATTTGGGGACTGAAATAATTAGATGAAAGCATCGGTATCTCATACAAATAGCAGTTTCCACCTTCAATTAATGGCAGTTGTTTTCAGAACTGTCGTCTATGGTAATGGAAACCTCTTCACTTACAAACATACTGAAAAGCTGAATTTCTGTCTAGTTTGGTTAGATTGCAGAATTCTTACTTGTATATGTGCATTAGAGGAAAAACACGTGAACTTAAAAACTGACAAACTAAGACAGAACAGAATTTTAGCAAGACGAGCACTTGTTTACAAGAACAACCAGTAGAAGATAGATGCTACATTTAAGAGAAAGGACAATTATGGAGTAAACCATAGGCAATGATTTATGCTCATATTTGTTTTCTGTACTTACAGACTAACCCAAGTTTCTCCCTTTCACTGGCTGGTATTCAAACTCAGTTTGGGTTGTATTCATGAATATCTTCTCAGTCCACCATGTTCTTGGCAAAGGAAGAAGAAAATCCGTAACAGAGTTGCCAGAGCAGAAGAGCAGAGTCTTTATAAATCAGGTAGAAAGAGGGGAAAAAAAATAAATAGAAAAAGTAGGCATACGCAGGGGGAAAAAAGACAGTATTAGACTACTGTTCAAAAGAATTCAAAGAATTCTGTTATATCAACCATTCCTGGCAGACTGTTAAAAACAAATTAAAAAAAATTAAAGTATTTTAAAGAAAATCCCTGGCAATCTAGAATTATGAAATAAAAGGACAGAGAAAATTATCTTCTTGCAGATATTAGAAGGAAGACATAATAGGCTCTTTTCTTCACTTACTCATCTCTATTTCTCTGTGGTAAAAGGACCTAAAACTGAAGATACGATTCTCACAATTTTGTCCTTTTCTCTATTTGATTTGCAAAAATTAAAAATAAAAATCCAAATTAATGATGAACAAGGCTCTTCCAACATATTTGAAAGAAGAAAGTAATACTGGAAAGGGTTTTTGGGCCGTGAAACCCCACATCTAGTTCTGAAGAACAACAGTCTTGGAGGCTTCAGGGCTGAAGACACAATGCAGATAGAAGTTTGCTAAAGAGGAGGCAGGAGGAATAGCATTTTACTCAAATTCAAAGACATTCCAAGACAGAGATTCATTCTGCACACTAAAAGCTACCTTAGAGTCTTTTTTTAAGCACAAAAATTGCTGAAATAGGTCTTGTATTTCCAGACTTGAGTACAAGAAAGTAAAGAGACTATCAACAAGTATTTAGTAGTCACTGGAACCAAAATCCATTTGGTTTTCTAAATAATGGTCTCTGCTACCCTGATGGTACAGACTGGGAACTGTCAGCAAGCTTAAGTTAAGTAAACTGTGGAGTTACAGAAGTTCAACCTCCCTGACTTACAGCTTACCATTATTTTTCTTACAGCAGTTATTTAACACCTATAGCATTCATACAGAAAACCTAGAAGACTTTGAACAACTACCATTAAAAAAAAAAATTAAAAAGATTTAAGAACTTCTTAAAGAACCCTATCAGCGACACACACACACACACACACAAACACAAAGGAATATGGTATTGACAACTGTGAGAGTTGCCTTTATCAAGGTTGAAGACATTTACTTCTGGGTTTTCTTTATAGTTTTATTAAGACCATTAAAAGCAATCTTGACAGTATTGATGGAGTTATAACTCAAATAAGCTTTATTCAGCTATGTGTTAACACAGGCAATAAGTTAGTTACTCTACCATTTACTTGTATTACCACATGTTGCTTAGAAGACTGACATTTGAGCACTGAATTACAGCTTAAGCAGGTAATTTTTGAAGTTCGTTTTTTTACACATACTTTAAAAAGTTATTTAAAAGTTATTCAACATGAACTTATGACGCTCTATAACTAGACTTTAAATGGCTGCAGAACACAGTATTTTAAATGAAAACAACACTAGACAATGTTTTTTGTAAGTTTCAAAAATAATGAAAGAGACTTAGGAAGCCATCAGTAAGAGACCTAGAAAAAAAAAGGCAAAAGTCTATTTTTAAGCCAGCTGTTTCTCTAATAAATAAAGTAACTCTATTTCAGTTTGCACTGTTCAATTGCTACTTGATTAAAGAAACAATGTATACTGAGAACTGAAAGACATAGAAATGCTTATTGTCCTCCTTCTCTCAGGCTTTAACCTCTGCACTGAAAAGGCACAGAGAACAGAAACCAAGAGGATTAAGTAAGGACCTGGAAGAGTTCTTAGCGCTACAACCACCATCAAAAAAAAATCAGCCAAGTTTAAGGACTACTGCTAAACTCAAACTGGAAATGAACCTTTCCAAAGATATCCACCAAACTAAATAGATATGCGCTGATGGACTGTGCTCAGGGCAGGGTCTGTTAGCCTTCCTCTCTTTCATTAGTCACTGACTCGCAGATCAGCAGAGGAATCACCCAGTTTCCTTAAACTGCTCTGCACTGTAGCTTTTCTTGTTCCATAATCCCACACACAAGATTTGGAGAGTAGATGGTGGACTGCAATAGAAAAGCAGTGCATTCTGCCAGGGGAGCAGGAAAAAGATCTAAAGGCTTTCCTCTCCTAAAAGTTCCTATTACGGCTCAAAGCCACCCACTATTTTAACCGCTGCATTTTCTACTGTGAGCCAGTCTGGGTTTGCCAAAATGGGCTGAACCAACTGAAACAATTTCTGCTGCATGTACAAAGAGTTGAAACAGAACAACAGACAGATTCAACTCCCTGGAAGAAACACCCAAGCCATAGGGCTAAAACAGTTGAATACAAATGGTAAGAGATACTGCAGAAAGAGGTCAACAGATAACATCAGCCAACAGACACTTATCAGGGAATGTCTTTAGAAACAGATTAGGTCAAGCCTCTTGACTGCCCTTCCAGTACTTCATCCTTACCATTGAAAGGATGGTAAGAGAATCAAATTGCAAGAGTAGTAAAGATGATGTGTAAATTAATAAAATGACATTCAGTGACTTAGTAGGATCTAAGGTACTTTCATTACAAGGTTTTCCTGCCAGGCTGAAGTAACTCTGAATGAATGCAATTTTCTGTCCATGGCATGTTTACTCCAACGACACTGAACTCCGAAGGCACAGAAACACACAGGGCCTATTTTAAGATGTTAGTTATCTCAAGATGTTCATTTTCCAGAAAGCTACCAACACATCTTCTCCCTGTGAGTTAACAGTTTTGGCTCACCAGTAGATATTTCTTTAACTTTGTCCAGACATTACTGATCAAATACCTTTCAGATTTAGCATTTTCAGCTCAGGTATTATTCACATTTATATAAAGTGAAACAATTAATACTTGAGTGAAATGCCAAGGATTTCCTGTTCTGTATCTTCTAGCACTTCATCACACCTCCTCCCCCATGCTGTACTTGATGGAAGACAGATGGCACTTTCTAAATATTTGCTTTGTTTAACCTTTCATTTTGCCAGTATCAAATGCTCCAGACTATCAGCATAACCTACATTAGCCACGATGAACTCATGCTATGCTCCACACATATCAGAGTCTGTCTGCATCTTTGGAATATTCCCTCTATACAGTCAAAATCATTGTGTAAGCTACTGCACTAGTCTGCCTCATAAGCAGTTGCATGGGACAGCCTATGAATTCTCCAAGAAATTGTCTTAATTTGATATAACTAGAAGAGTAAGCAAATCCAACTAATTACTATCCTTTATTATTACTAATAATATTATTTAGAGGAAAATAGTTAGGTAATTAGAGAATAATTTCCCACTAGATGGGTCAAAAATTTAAGGTTAAATTTTCTAAGATGGAATTTCAATTTCAGCCACGAAAACAAGCTTAATTTATTCTCTATGGTCACCACAAGAAGAGGGGGCAAAAACCCCCCAACAAACCAAACCAAAGAGAACAAAACAAGATCAAAATACACCCCAGAAGCCTCTCACTGGGATAAAAGCCAAATGGCAAGTATTGCATGGTACTGCCTCATCTATCTTAACTGTGATACTAATTGTCATTAACATTTTAAATGTGTGAAAAATAACTTTCCTTTCAGGAATTAATATACAGTAACAAAGACAATGTGTCTTCCACTAATAAAATGAAATCAACGTAATCTAACATTGTCATGTACTAACAAAAAAAAAAATAAACCACAAACCAAACCAAAACCACAAACAAAAACTAAACATGAAACTGCTCCTCTTCCTTCCTTCCTGAACGTAAATATTTACATCATAAGGTACCATACAGACCAACGTTAAAAGCCACCAGAAGTTATCTCCTTATCACTTTCCTGCTCATAGACATCTCTTCCGAGTCCTTTACGAAAGGAGTTTTAGATTGTAGTATTTGAAGAAAACCAAGACAACACTAAACAGTTTTCTGGAGAATAGGGGAAACCTTGAATATTACCAAATGGGCTTTCTAGTTCAGAAAAGTAAGAATTTTCAAATCAACAAGAGCAACAAACTCAGCGGGCTCCGTCAGAAGACTTCAGGAATGATGTGCTGGGATGGTATATGTGGGGGAAAGAGAAATGGTCTGGATCTCCCTCCCACTCCCATCCCATGAAAAGATTGATACACAGCTGTTAACATATACACACACTGAGGCTTTGCTCTTATATTCATGGAATTAGAATGAGTTATGTCCATGTACAGTGATAAAACCATTGAAGAGTCACCAGGCGTACCTGCTTCCCAAAACTTGCAAAATTGTATTAGCAACAAAGCCCTGCACAAAAAAGCTTAATTGCATTTTGAGTAAGTAAGGTGGGAATGAAGCATGCACTTGGAAACCTTATGAGAGAACAGTAACATTAACATCAGTTTGCCGACTCCAAACTCAGGGCCTTGATGAAAAATGATACAAACAATAAACTCCTTGACTATTTTATTTTCTAACCAAAGAAGGCTAGGCAAACAAGATTCACTAAAATAAACAACAGGTAGAACAATCTTAGATTTCAATAATAACTAACTGAGCTAAGGGTGGTGGCAGCCACAAGTTTTGAACTCTGGATTAGAGCATGAACCACTACTGTGGGGTTGGGTGCAGTAGGTAAGAGAGAACGGAAAGCTATCCCCTTACGACCTCTTTATTCTTGGCTTCAGAAGTGATTTTCATGGGTCAGTAACTGTGTTTAACTAGCATCTTTGCCAAAACACAAACAGATCTTTACCTCAAAGGCCCAAACACAAGTCTGGCAAGGGATTCTTTTGGGTTGGGTTTTTTTTTTTTTTTTGGGTTTTTTTTTTGTGGGTTTTTTTTGGTTTTTTTTTTTTTTTTGGGGGGGGGGGTATGTTCTTGATACTGAAGATAAAAGTAGCATGATTTTTAACAATAAACCCCGACTTCAAAACGGAGGGTCTGCAAACACGAACAAGACCTTCATCGTCCATCAAAGCTTCAGACGCTACAACGGTGGAAAAACGTGCCCGAGGCAGCATTCGCTACTGTGCGAGCTCGGGAGCACACCGCTTCAAGGGCTCACCGGGCTAAACGAAGTGTTAGGAGCCGCCAGAGAGGAAGACGGGGAGGAGGGGAGGTGACCCCCTCGATGAGAGAAACAAAGCGACTCCGAGCATGAGGCGCCGCGAAACCGGCACTCACAGCGCCATACAAACAGAAGCCCAACTTTTGCCCGGGCACGGCACGGGTTTCAGAGAAAGCCCGGAGGCCGCAGCAGGCCCCCAACCCCCGAGGGCTGCTCACGGCCCCCTC
>NW_009915085.1:82351-115324 GCF_000696875.1 Nestor notabilis | reverse complement strand
TCCAACCCTAACTATTCTATAATTCTATGTGCACAGTAGTCAGGACGGACTATAGGAAGCTTTGTGTGATCCCACATGATTCTGTACATGTTCAAGGTAGCGCCCTTTTCCATTGTTATGATTGCTGTCTGCACACAAGCCTTACTGGAATCCTCTGATAGACTTCTGTCTTTGCCCAAAAGATGATTGCCCAAAGTTTAGTGTGTGGTGTCCCTGCTCATGGCAGGGGCGGTGGGACTAGATGATCTTAAGGTCCTTTCCAACCCTAACTATTCTATGATTCTATGATGTTCCTTGGAAGAGATGGATTATCTGTGCACATGAAGAAGGTGTTGTTTATTCACTGTTAACTGATAACCCAAAGCTGTTATGCTGGTTGTTTATACACCAAGTCCTCAGTCAAGCAGTGCTTGCTTGCTGAATGCCCTCAGTACTCTTTGGGTCTTTAGGGCACACTGGGGACAATGAGGATTTCTGGGTATATGGCAGCTACTGATACTGATGCAGAAGGTGCACAAAATAGGAGTGGTGTCTGGGTCACAACATGAACAGATTTTCTGTGTGGGACCTATCAAAAAGAAATGAGAAGTGTGGTAACCTTATAATTGAAAAGCTTTTTATATAGTTCCAGTGTTTCCTGGCAGCTCAATTCTTAGCAAATATTTTACCATCTTTTTTAATACCTTTTTCAGATGGAAAGCATTACTGGGTCCCAAGTGTGATCTTTAAATCTGCCAGTTCATAATCTTGATAATTCAGACTAACAGCTTATCTCAAGTTATGAAAGAATGAAACCTAAAAAATTCTGCTGCTATAACACCAACTTGTCACTGCAAATGGAATGATGGATTTCAGTGCACTTCCTTGATAAAAACTTAAATATAGAAAATTGGTATCAATTATCTCTGTTTGACACCATCATATTAATCTTCTTACCAACTACTGAAATAGGCCATCGTAGACAAGTTATACCTTTGTACTCCTTTCAAGTGCACACATTGTGCAAGAGCTTTCATTAACATTATCATGCCCCTTCAGCCCACTTCTTAATAGCTCAATACCACCCTATTAGTGGCATAAAAGTTTGCCACTTTATTTACAACTCAGGAGACTTTGGAAAGGCAGTATTAGTTGTGCATAATGGAAACAATCTCAGGTCTAAATTAATAGGAATGTTGAACTGACCTTGTGGATATACAGTTCTCTCAAACTATTCATATACGTGTATTTCATCGCTAAATAGTAAAATTACTCCTTTCTATTTTCTTCTTTTTGAGACATAAAAATTCCCTGCTCACTGAGTTTGAAAAATAACACTTAAGTAACACTTATTGTTCACAGACCTAACAATATTCTTTATAAAGGTTTCTCTGTCCTTCTATTAATTTGAGGAGATCTGCCCCATTTCCTTTGAAATGTCAAAGAAAAATTAAATGAAAAACCTTGCAAGCTTTCATTTACAAGCTGTCCACTTACTTCATAGTTTGGCTATGGCATGCACTTGCTTGATCTGTAAAGTCTCTCAGGGAACACACGCAATAGAATGAATTGCATTTTTATCCTTTTTAGATCAGTAGGTAATGTTTGGATTGAATAAGCCAATATTGTGATATAACCATGGAGTTGCCAAGAAAGGAGGAAAAAAAAGGCAGTTGTGTCTCTAGGTGATTCAGAGAGAAAAACAGATAACACTGAAAAATGGGAGAATATGTTAAAAAAGAAATTCTGAATGAATACAGAAATTTGGCAGAGTGCTCTTTGAAAAGTAAAAATATTCCAGCAATACTCAGGACGCTATCAGATTTGATTGTAAGTACTGCTGAAAACTCTGCATAGAAAGACATTATTTTAGCTCTTGTCCTAAAAGGCTGAAGAAGCAGCTAGAGCAAAGCCACTGTGCAAACAGGTTGCCTGATGGCTAAAATGAAGACTGTATACTCCAAATTGTAATGCCCTGTGATTAGCTATAGATACACTGATCTGTGTTCAGAACGGACTCCCTTAATTCCAGATCTTCTTAACTCAAACATTTATGGAACCTTTTCCTTTCACTCTTTTGTCAATGCACCATGTAGTTAATACTGGCCAGTCAGACCCTGGAGCCCTCTCAAAGCACAGGTCAACTTAAATTTGCTAGACCCCTTTCCCCCAGGAGAGGGACTGAAGGTTTAATTCCCATCACAGAACAGGGAAAGACAAAAGAAACATCTGAAGATGGGTGATGGGGCCAGGCGAAGAGCTTTTCTTTCTTGTGGAGAAGGTAGGGTCCATCACTGAGGATGGCAGGGGCTTTCTCCACCCTCTAGGACTAACCACCACATATCTCAAGCTCTTGTTTGGCAGTAATGTTAGCTGAGGCTCTTGTGCAGAGGGGAGTGGAGATAGACTTCTCACTGTGCCTCCTCAGTATGTGGTAGATTCAAACCACTGCCTTGAAGTGGCCCACATGACCTGTGTGGCAATGCAGGTGACCTGAGTACTCTCTGAGTCTATAACCTTGTCCCATAGACCATGGAAGAATTTGCATTTCCTAGACTTTATAGCAAAGCTATGGTCTAGCCCATAAGGACTGTTGGGGTCAGTGTAGTGGTATGTAGGAGAGATTTGGTATCTTATGATGTTGGTCAGATAAATGATCTAAGGGTCCTTTTAGCCTTAGCCTCTATGAGTCTATTATATCACACTCTTCACTATCATAGACCTAAAATATGTGAGTACCCTACCACTGATAGATGTACTGAGTGTTTTTATAACCTTGCACAAAGCATTTTCATTGCAGACAATTTGTGATTTTATTCCCTGTTAGTTCTGTTTCCATCAAATCGACTTTGGTTTGACAAAATAGCTCTATTTATGTTGAAGGTCACCCCTTCATAAGCAGTGATTAGTGGAATCCTTTTTACAGTTAATCCTTCAAAGACCTTTATTTACTATTTTCTTGACTTTGCATCTTCAAAACTATTTATGAGTTTCATCATCTAAAAGCTCAGAACCAAATCTTCCTGTCTTTAATCCAGAAAAGCTGTCTTTTAAAAGACTGAGCTGGTTTAGAGCCTCAGAATTTCATACTTAGATTTGTTCTTTCTCAGCAGCCATTAAATCTGTAAATGTTTTCTTGTCAAATGGTAATCTGCATAGAAAAAAAAGTCATCTTGCTATAAGTCCTTTCAGTTCACACCTACAAAAGTCAATTTGAAAAAAATGTTATTAACTTGACTGTTGACTGCTCTTGCATAACAAATAGATTGGCTTCTATCTTTCTAGGTCATTGCAACATGATCACCATGTCTGTCAATGCAGTTGGTTTTAATACTGGATAAAAAAAGTACAGAGGGGTTAATCTCAGTATTTATGTAATACCTAATACTACATTTGGAAAAGAATCCTTAGAGCAAGAGAGCCTTTTTTTGTTTAATTAATAAAGAGTGCATGACAATATGTCCTTACAGTTTTGCCCAGGTATTGACAATTAAAGATAATGCATGGTAAAAAGAACATGGGCTGTGTTTACATGTGATTTGAAACTGATTTCAATTTATTTTAAGGATTTTAAGGATTAAAATTACTCTTCTGCCCTTGCAGATTCTTGTCACTAATTGCAAACACTTTGTTTCCCTGTCCAGTCCATTTATATTAAGGGTTATATTCTTGGGGTAAAGGCCCATCTTCTTACATGGAACACGCAGTGGGAAAGAAATCCTACAGGAGCAGATAACAGGCAGGAATTGCTCAGGAACTGTGGATCAGGACTAAAGTTGTCCCCATTCCCTGTGCCCCTGCAACAAGTGCTGCCAGAGATGGAAGTACAACTTAACGAACCCCAGTTTAGACCTGGCATCTTCTGGCACAGAATCACTAAATGCATGTCCTTATGCTAGGTGTGAGATAATGCCACAAACCATCCCATAGGTATGTGACATAATTGATGGTTATCACTTTAAAAATATACATAACTCCGCTTTTTTCCTTACAGATCATTTAGATATTCAAATTACTAAGCTTTAGTGCTAGAAATTCAATTAAAGGAGTAAAAACTCTATGTTGTAATAAACTTTAGTATTTGAAATAGTGTAATAAAACGAACTTCATCTCAGAAGTTTCTTTCACTTTAATGTGTAACTTTAAATTATTTCATTCTGAATTAGCAGAACTTGTTAAAAATGTGTAATTGTTCTTTACGACACTGTGAGGTATGAGGGATTCTGGGCATTCTCTGCCTTTGAAAGCACATTCAGCTTGGTATTACAGGCCTTCCTTAGATGAACTGAAGATGCTCTACAACTATTGGTCCCTTACAGATGATTGAACACACAAGTGAATACTTTGTTATTCAGAACAACAGATTTTACTTATCTAATAGATAAGTTAGATTGAGTAAGATTTTATTTGCCTAATTTTATAAGTAAGATTTTACTTATCTACTTGAAAAGTCACTGCAGCAGATGAGAAAAACCCAGCCCTACTGCATCTGCCTTATAAAATCTGTTCTACTCAGACACTGCAAGCAAAAAAAAACATTTGGCCTGATGGTCACTTAATCTCTTGCAGGGCTTTAGTTTTCCTCTCTGTTAATGGAAACATTGTGATTGTTTAAATGACTGCATGAAAACAGAGTTTTTTGGTTGTTTTTTCTTTTTTTTTTGCAGCTTAGACCCCTGGTGTCATTCCTATTTCCAACCTTAACAAGTAGGGAGTGGGGAATAAAGTAATGATGTGAAAGGTGAAAGTCCCTGAAGTCTGGCTGAGATACAGTTTGAGACTTCAACCATCTGTTGAACCCAGCCCAGAGCAAGGACAGCCAAACTCCGATGGAGCCTTGTCCATTTAAGTCCTCCATATCTCCAAGGATCTCCTGCAAAACAGAGCCTGCTTGAACCAATCCCACCACTATACATCTGTTTCTTAGGCTCCATGTTTGCCTTTTTCATACACAATGACTGTGGTTTTCCTACAGTCACATGAAAAGTGACAGCTAGAGCAGGATGAGATGGGCAAGTGAAGTGACTGGTATAAACGTGAGAGCCAAGACAGACAGTGCCCCTGGCAGGAAGGTTGTGTCTGCAGAGTGGCATGTGGCAGGACAGAGATGCTCAGAAATAGCCTCTACATTCCTTGTCTCTGAGCTCACCACCTTCTTTCTCTGCCGTGTGCCAGTTTGTTCATGAGTATAGAGTGTCCTAGCCAGAAATGCAAAAGAAAGACCTTTATCTGCTGAAGAGTATTTGCACAAATACATATATATGCACATATATATCACTGCTTGCCTCGGCTCACAGCCATCCTTTGCTATTGAGGTGCAATGGCACGCAGAACAGATTCAGATTGCCCAGGTCATTTCTGCCTATTTCTCCTACCAGATTGTCTCCACTCTACATCTCCCAAATGACCATTTCTGGGTTTTTGATTTTTTTAATGACTTTGAAACTACATAGCAAAATTTTGAAATACATATGCTTTCAGCTATTTATTTTGTGAAAATGCATCAAGTTGAAGATCATTTTCTGTTCTGTGAGTAGGAAAGAAAAACATATCTCTGGTATAGCTGGTTGTTGGTTAATTTGTGGTTTGGTGGTTGTTTTTTTTCCAGATTCTTAGCTAGGTTCACCATGTGTTTGTATTACTTTCACTGGTCAATCGTACTACTTTCTGTAGCCAACCATACCTGAAAACTTCAGGAAGGACAAAAGTAACTTTAATCTGTTTCCCTCAAGTGCCTCCATGCATTACTATCTTTGGTTTTACATTTATCACCTTTTTAACGGTCTGGTTCTCAGACACCCCAGAGAAAAGTTTGGGTCATTCACTGAAGAAAAGCAATAATCTGTTGTCAAATTTCTTATTGAAAATCCATGTGGGGCTCAGCAGAATGTTATGCTTCAGAGGATAGTCATGGGCCGCTGGTGGTGGGAGAGATTCAAGGAAGCAGGCAATGAAGCTATCAAAATGGCAATCTTTCTGTCTTCCCGTCACCTTAGGAAAGATTGAGTAAAACTGGATTTTTACTGCATCTAAATGCAGATGCAGGTAATCCGTGGTAATTTTTGCATGCAAGTACTACCAAAATGTGACTGCAAGCATAGGTGGGAATTAATCCCCTTGGACAGCACCAGCCCATGGTGGTGGTGGTGAGGGTTCTGTAAGCTCGTGGATGCTCCATGTCAGCTGAACACACCATTTACGTGTCAATATGAAAAGAGCTTACACATATACAAAGCCATTGTGTCCTTTTATCAGTTTCATACCTCAGACTTTGTGCTAATGTAGGAATGCAAATCCCCAGCAATTAACAGCTGTTTCTACATTAGCAGAGCTCCCAAGGTTCTGCTTTCTTCATTTGTCTTTAAACATTTTATTAGAAATATGACACCAGTGATGTTCTAATTAAAGTCTATTTCCTAACATGAAGTACTTCTATATACAGCTCCACAGATTTATTCTTTTGAGACTGCCTCCAATTTCATGCTTGCTTACAGCAAGTGTTGCAAATAGTATTATTTTGGTTGAGAGAATCATCATTGACATAGTGCTTAGGCTGCATTTCTGAAGCTTGTTTATTGTTGATTTCTCTTAAGATCTAGTAATTCTCAGTGGACCTCATTTAGATACCAGTGCTGTGTGTCCAGATTTGTGTCTGAGTTTGCATGGAGAAGTTATGTTCACATGCAGTGGACAGACACTGAAAACAGCTGCTGATGCTGAAAAGATAATCTGTCATAAAATGAAACAAGGAAGCAGCTTGTATCTTGCGTGGCAACACTAAAAAAAGGGAAAAAAAGCTGTCTTTAAATGATTTATGCATTATTCTCAGGCAGAAACAATGGAATGATTTGAGTGAAGGAAAAAGGAACATCTTGCTTTTAAAAATGTCTTGGGGACTAAAGGAAATGTGGCTTTGTGTTCTTAATTTCTATAATCTGAACTACATTAGAAGAGTTTGAGAGGCATTCTTGACTGAATTTGTAATTAAAACAATTTAGGAGCAGACTTTCTATTCATCAGACTCTGGGATGTAAACTTTTTATAAGAAAAGCATTGTCTATACATTTAAGTGAATTTGCAGTTATGTGCTATGTGAAAAAGGATTTTTTTCTGAGCTTGTTAGATGTAAATAATTCAAGATAGCAAAGAAAAGTATCTCCTTTTAAAACCATATAAGTAATAGTGACAGCCCTTGAGATCTATAATTTCTGGTCTCTAGTCTAGAACTAAAGGTATTCAGTTATTCAGTAAAGAAATTTGAAAGACATTGCAGTAACAGTTTGTATCTCTTATTAGATTTAGCTATAATTTATCTCAAAGCTCCCCTATAATGAGGCTGCTGTGTGCTTTTTCAGGTAAGACATTTCACAACAAATAGCCCACCAGGCACTTTTACATGATGCACTGAACACTAAACATATGCCAGATTATGCAAAATGCCACTATGGTATAATTCCTCGAATTGTTTTTGGCTCAAACACAGTTTTGATCTTTGGTAGTATCTTAATTGCTAGGAATCACCAAATCACAGATTTGTTAAGGTTGGAAGGGACCACTGGAGATCATCTAGTCCATGTCTCAGATACTGACTAAATCCTTTTGTCTGTTGTGTTCAGGAGTTTGCACTGGTTCTTCTGGTTTGCTGTGAGAGGTCCACATTTCATTAACAACTGTGTTTCCCCAGTGTTTTAACAGTCATCTCATGCTATGTTAGTATCCACTGGGATAACCAGATGAAACATATTGTTTTGAAGTTAGTTGGAGTAAATAACCTCACTCATGTTAATTAAAATATTCTACCATATTTTCTGTTTCATTTTACATACAAATATGAATGAAGTCTTTTTTTACAGCTGTTAGAATTGTGAAAGGCTTTTTCTCTATTTTTTTTTCCCCTGTTTAAATCTGATCATTGAATAACATATTGATGGACAAGTCCTTATTTAATTTAGCCTACACCAGTAGATGAGCTGTGTCATTGCTTTAAGCATTCTCTTTTATTCTACCTAATTTGGGGGATTCTGTTTATATCTTCATGGGATTTTAACATAAAGGTGGACCTTTGAGATCCCAAAATGAAGCTCCTTTGGTATGTAAAACATATCTTGTGTGAGTTTGGTGTAACTTATAATATATGATTTGGGGGGAAAAAAAAAATCTAAAATCTTCTGTAGATAAATCTTGAGCAGATAAAAAATAGCTGTATTACTTCTTGTTGAGCATTTGTTTTTGACTCACATCCATTTTCTTCATGCATAGCTGAGCTTCTGCAAATATATTTTCTTTCAGGTTAGTTATTATTACTTACAACAATGATTTTTTGAAGATGAATGTTGGTTTTAGAACACAGATTTCTACACTTGGTGTTTTCAGTAACATCATCTGTAACACCAAATGATGAATGACATTTCGTCATATCAGTATTCTATTTTATGACATGTTTGTTTGTCCAAAGGAGTTGAAATATTGGGCAACTTGTATGTGTGGAGAACCTCTAAATATGTCTATTGTGTGCTCTACCACCATGATATTAATGATTTATTCTCCCTCAGAAAAATCAAAAGGTTCGCGTGAATATTTTTCAGAACTTTAAAGCAAAGGGTAAAATATTGGCTCTACTGCATTCAACACAATCTTTGGTGTTGCTTAGAATGAGTCTGGGATTTCAACACAAAGGAAGAAAAGGAGAGTGGGTGGATGGGATGGTAGGTACCAGGATGCAGAGACTTTTTTTAAGTCCTTCCTGTGATTCAGAGCCATCTACCCTCTGCAGAACAGCAGGCTGTGAGGGACAATATAATCCACAGTGCCTAGTGTTGCAGTGGATGATTAAATATTTCATGTTCAGGAGAGAAAACAAACTCCCTTCTTCTTTTCCCAGGGAGAGAATTTGCTGATGAGCTCAAATGTGTCAGTCATTATATTATAGTGCCTCAGAGTTGGTGAGCTGCTTTGAGCTGCAGCAGTGGACGACACCAACCTTCTCATTTTAATTGCAATTAATTTCCCCATTTTTCTTAATTTCTACATTAATTTTGTCAACTTTAATCACAAAATTATTTCCATCAGAAATACGAAATCACTAAAATTAGGAAGTAGTAGTAGTAGTTCAAAATTCTCCTTATTAAGAGAGGGTTTGATTTCCTACAAGATTTAAGTGGTTGTGGTCAAATTCATGGACAGTATTATGGGATGGTAAAAACCAAGTAATTTCGTAATATAATGGTTTATTGCTGTAACTGTTACTTGTGCTTTATGCTGTGCAAAGTGCCAACAATAAACCTGAAAGTGTTCTCTTATGAGAGATTTTTTGATTATCTGTCTTGTCAATTGGGAAGCTTTAACATGCTCAGAATTCATGATCATGCAAATTGTTTTATTTTAAATTGCTATCCACATACAGCAAATACGAGTCTGTCCACAAACCTGGCCTAGACTATTTTAACTTAGAGCGTTACTTCTCATTATAATGACTGTAGATATAGTCAAACAGTGCAGAAAGCTCCATATTCTTATCTACATGTTAATTGCTAAACTGTTCTCACATTTATTTCTTACCTGTGTTGAAATTTAATATCGAATGAATGAGATACATTTGTTATGTTTTGGTGGAGGGTAATTTTTTTATTTCACACTAATTCAGTTCTCAAAGAAAGGTTTTTCTCTGGCCTTGATTGCTTTGAACTTCTTAGCTTTATTTTCGTATTAGTTTTGTCTGGATATGATTTTTAGACGTTGCTCCAGAAGTTAAGGTAAAACACCAGTGAAACTAATACCTGTAACCGTCCAGTGCAGATCATATGTCAAAGAGTTAAGATCCGTCATACCAGGCACCAAAACAATAACAGTTTTCCTCCAAAACACATATTACTGCCAAAAATGCACAAGTGAGTAGATTTTTGCTTGGCTGAGAAGGGAGTAACAGACTGTTCCAACGAACTGGGTAGCATCAAAACTAGCTTTCTATGATGTAGTTATAACATTATGGTTCTTTGCTCCATAAGTCAAAGCATTTTAGTAAACTTTAGCTCTTACAACATAAAGAAAGAAAGAAAATAATACAGGCATAAAAAATAATGCACTCCAGATTTCCCTGCTAATGACTCACAGGTTGAAAAGAACAAGGAGGTCAGACCAGAAACAGTATTTTCTTTAGACGTTTTGTCCAAAAATAAATTTCTTGGAATTAACACAATGCCCTAGCACTAACCTTTCCATTTCAGGTGCTTGAAGTTTCCTCATTACAGCATAAAAACTCTGGCATAATGTTGTCCAGTTCTCTTCTGGTGTGTGAAAATCGTCCCAAGGGAAAAAAAGTCTGTCACTGAGATATGTCCAGCTGGCTGTGTCCGGCCCAGAGCAAGTGAGATAATGATGGGGGTCTTTGGTGGGGAAGGACAAGACCTGACTACATGAAATCCCATCTCAGGGCATTAGACACCAGAGATATGGTATTTCTAAATGGGTAGTGGACAGCATAAAAATCCTGAGCCCTAGAACTGAACAGTCATTTGGTTGGAAGATTTTCATAAAAATTTACACTGAAATTAAGATTCTCCCTTGAAAAATTTTAACTCATATGTATTGCAGTATACTAAAACACAAAGGATTTTTTCTCGCTGTAAAATTATTGATGGATTTAATATAAATTGTTCACCTTCATCCAGTTTAACTCACTAAAAAAAGTGTTTGGCCTGCCATTTAGACATGTTATTTTAAAAAGGTGCAGCTGAACACAGGACAGGAATATGCTCATACTCATGAGAAAAGTCACAAGCATGCCTATGAAAAGATAACGTTGACTGTTCATAAAGAGATGTGTCTAAATAACATGCAATTAAAAATGGACATCTGAATATTTTTTCCTTCCTTTTCTGTTCCTACACAATTTTATTTAATAATGATAGATGTGGAGGTAATAACAGCCACATAGCTAGTGACATGGTTGTCTGCCTGCCTGCTCAGTCTGTCTTGTGAACATGTTCTACCTGTTCTAGCAGCCCTCTCACCAGTCTGATGGCAACTACTTACCTCCCTTTATGTACCACAGCTCTTCTTTACGTAAAAGCATTATAGAAACATTTCTGCAAAAGATTACGTTTTGTGTGGGTTTGATTTTGCAACCCAAATATATTCAGTTTTCTTTCTAGAAGAAAGGAAATTAGAAGAAATTAGAAAGAACATGCTGGTTTCCTGACAGAAAATGTTACTGAAAAAGTGCATTATAAATCTATTACAACTCAGAATCAAATTGATCTTTATTAGGACTATTCTAACTGCAGGAGTCACAGAAAATAGTCATTTCTGCTGGGAAGAAAAGACCTTTTTATGTGGAGAAACAGACAGGTTTTCTACTATCTGTCAATAATGATCATAGCAAAAGCAGTGGTTAAATATAGTCAATGCAGCGTGTTGCTGCACTAAGTGGCAGTTGTAACACAAGCAGTTTGATTGTGCATGTATGGTTGCACAGTGCCAGCAGTTACAGCCACCATCTCAGTATTATTACTGTGATTATATGTGCAAGTTCATAATTAGAACTGAAGAGGTAGTAGGGGAAAATTTCATGTATTTCATTTGATCATTTGTGATTGTATCGAGTCCTCTTCATGATTACTGAAGTGTTTGAGCTAGTACTCAAAACAGGCAAATGTGACAGCCCAATATTCTCTTGTTACACTTTTTTGAATAGTTCATACAAGAGAACAGTTTGCAATTTAAGCTCTTGTCCTTTCTTACACAGGTTACCTGCTAACAAAACAGAAAACCAAAGGTATGCTTACTGTAACCGATGCAGTGTAACAGTACACTCTATAGTGCAAATTTTCAATGTTCTCTGTTTCTGTGGTCTTCAGACTGAGGGTTATTCAAAACTGACTTTAAGTATGGATCTCAGAATGGCATGATCTGCTCAGGCAAGACAGATAAGTTCCTAACTGTGAATCTTTAATTCATTCTATGCCACCAGATACTATTTCCCCATTCCTCTTCTGCTTTGAAGTTTTTTATGAACTGAAGCTATGGACAAAGGCAAAGCCTATGTATCTGTATGCAGTGACTACAGCGTGAATTGCTCTGACTTCATGCATTGAATCTAATCTCTCCACTCATGAGCCTGTAGCTTGATATGCAGGTCCTCATGGATGACACCCTCAGACTCCTTTTTCTGCAGGACAAAGGCATATGGTATTTAATTTCTTGTTGCTATTGTTTAGTTTTATTGCACTAAGCCCAAAAGCACCAGCTGCACAAAGGTATCTGTATCTTCTTATGTGACCATATGTGAAAGATTATCTCTGTGTCAAAGAACTTGTGCTATAAAGTAAGAAGGAAACAGCAAATAAAAAAGAAATACATGTAAAGCCACATAACCAAGGTCAAAAATAATGTCCTGATTCTGTAGTCCTCACTGTTCCTCTTCTTGAGTTTTCCAAGGCAATTGCAATATAAAACCTGGAATATTGTGTGCTGCACATTACAGTTGCTATATTACAATTACTTTGAAAACAGAGGATGTTTCCACCCACACAGTAATGAAACATTCTTTCAGAGAGACTAATGAGATTTTGTATGAACCATCTGCTGCTTGCCTTCCATTAGATCAAACACCTTTGAAAATGAGGAAATCCCTTTTAGTAAAAGTAAGATAGAATTATAATAACAATGATCATCTGTGAACTAGAAGCCAAAAGCTAGTGTGGTAGGAAAGTCCTATGTGGCTTTAAAAACTAACCACTGAAAAGACAGAAAAAGACGTCGTACTGAATAAAGACTCCAAGGTCAAAGGAACTTGTCTATAATAGAAGATTGACTTGAGAGAAGGCTGATTTCCATTGTAAAGAGATATGCAACATGTTATACCCTTCTTATTGGAGACAACTTTGTTGAAGATTTGTAAAGGATTTCCCAAAAGCTCACTAAAAGTGATTGTGGATTATAGCGTTAAACAGTATCCACTGAAGAGTCAGGAAGAAGAAAACTTGACTGCTGAATGAAAATATAGTCAAATACCTGTCTCTGTCCAGCAGACCCATGGGGCTACTGTAGTTTGGGTAGTGTCTGTGGCCAGCAACATGTAAAGAAGGCACACAACTAGCATTCTGGGCAGCACTGATGAGCACTCAGCTGTATTGCAGAGGTACTGAATGGGCAATGCCTTTGACATGAGCTTGTCCCAGGGCTTCAGTTCACGTTGTGAATCCCTCAGAGGATCTGGTAACGATATCAGTTCTGCTCCCAATTAAATACAGTATTGTTCCATTGAAGATTATATTCTCCCAAATATTTCCTCTCTATTTCCTCCTAGAAGGAAAGTAGGAAAATTGTTGCTGAAACAGCCTGTGAAATTAAACATTAAGAAGATTTCATATTAGCTGATTACTTCTCACATCAGACTTCATACCTCTGACGTAATTTGGAAAAGGACTGGAATCCTAATTTAGCACGATTTGGGTCTTTTTTAAATAAATATCCAAGCAGCATATTTTATTTTTATGAAATTCATCTACTTTGAATATTTCTTAGAAACTCTCCTTATAAAATATGTTAGCATTGAAATTATGGTTTTGAGCAGTTTTCTGAATAGATTCCTAGTTTGCTCAACAATTATTGCTGAAATGATGGTGATCTTAGGAACACTTGTTCCTGTCTGACATTCTTTCCCTGTGACTAATTATTTTACAGACTATGCTTTAATTGCAGGGTGTAGGAGGTACTTTCTATAACCATGAAGTATTAGAAGGGGACATGGCCTGCAGATCATTAAATGTGCTACCAGGAATAAGCATGCTTCTGAGACCAATGACATTTGTCAAAATTAGTCAATGTGTTGGTTGAGAGCAAGAGGCCATCTCTAGGAGAGGTCTCCTAATAATTGCTGTTATGGTGAATGCTGTTAATTATTTAACATAATATGAAGGACATAGGTCTTCTCAGGAGAATGACTTCTTTTTTTCTTTTATTTACAAACAAGATGCATTAAAAGCCTTGACTTAATTAAATTTGGATTTTTAAACAAATCCAGACTGACAATATTCTTGGTAGCCTGCAAGCATTGCTAAAGAGGAGGCAAGTTACAGACATCAAAATATTATGCATATTTCATGCTTTCTATCAGAACATAGAGTGATACAAAATAAAGCTGCTAACGGATTTGAGCATCTATGCTCAAATTAAACTAGGCAAACATTACTGCATACTTCTAAAGTTATCCACTAATAAGAGTACCTATAAAACTTAGGTCAGAGGTACTGCTTTGCAATGCTGCCTCTTAGAGTGCTATTATGGTTTTGTTTTCACTCTATCTGATTTTGGCAAAATAAGGGCTCATGTTCTCCACATTAGTGCCCTAAGCCCCAGGTGACAAAGGCATGTCAGTAGTGATCAGAAGTCTAAAAATCTAAGAGTAAGTATTGAAGGAATTGGGACTTTTAGCCTAAAGAGAAGATCAAAAAATGGACATGGTAGCAACTTTGCCTAGGTAAAAGATAGAGAGCAATCCTGGAGAGAGCTCTCTCTCTATGTCCAGGGTACATAGGACAAGAAATAATAGGATTATGTTGCAAAAAAAATCCCCAATGTTTTTCTGAGAAATAAGGAAATATTTCTAAAGAAACCCAGCAAAACAACGAACTGAATTGGAGTCTGTCTGGTCTAATTTGGACTATCACTTCTCAGAGGTGATTTAGACATAAAGTTTTTGCCTTGGGGGACTTGGTTTCATCAAGCTCTCCTCTAGACTTTTTTTGCTAGAATTTTATCAAGAAAATCCATGTAGGAGCCAAAAACAAAAACAAAAACAAAAACAAAAACAAAAAAAAATAAGAAAAAATCCAAATAAAACTTTAATCAAAACATGTCTGATTCTAGGAGAAAGTCCCATTTCCAATTTTTGTCACGTTTTAGTATAGGGGTTGGGATTTTTTTTTTGCCAGACAAATCCTCATAACCAATTGAAGACTCTTGTTCCTGAAAGGGTCCAAATCATTTGCTCTAATCATCAGTAAGGGGCTTGGCATTGTAGATCATGCAGTAGATAAGTAGTACCAGGCACCCTGTAGTGCAGTTTGCAAGCATTAGATACTTAGGCAATCCTATCTTGACTTGCCCCCGTACTCTTGGATATTGTTTCATAATAAAGTGTATTATTTGACAACATCTACTACTGTATCTGGGGAAACTGAAAGCAATAGTCTAGATTTCTACTTAAAGACATACGCATAAGGCAGAGGAGATGATGTGCAGTATCTCGGAGGGTTGCTAGATGGTGCTAAAGCATATACAGAAGTGTATCCCTTGTAACTGCTGCATCGGCTGCTCCGGGTACCAGTTAGCTTGAAAAGAGAGAAAAACTGATGTTTTCTGTCTGTCCTATTTTCTACATCACCTCCTCCAATGGAAAGAACATCTCGGCTTCCTTGGTTTCTCAAAGAATGTTTTATTCAGATTTTGCCCAGACTACTAAGCACACATATTTACATACTTTTAGAGTATCTTCTATTCACAGCAAAACTGACTAAATATATTTTGGAGAGGAGACAATAGACCAAAAGCTGACATTTTGGGAAGACTGGCAATTTTTTTCGAGCAGGATACACTTTAAGGGTTAGTTTTGGGTTTTTTGGTTTCTTTTTCCAAAGACCACATTCACTTAGAAATTTCTACTTGCTCAGTTTTTGTAAATGTTTGCTTGACTGCAGGAGGAAGAAATTGAGTGCATAATATGAAAAATGTAAAGTGAGTGTTGTGCCAAAAATGGAATGGAATGGTTCAGGTAAAATGTGAAAGAGTTGGTTTATACTTTTCATGGTTTCACAAATAAAATAAAATAACTAAGCTATTATTAATATATTAATTACATTGAATATATAATAAATTAAAGCTCATTTTCCTTTTGTTTTGTTTCATCCAATATGCATGTTCCTTATTTGCACAGTTACAGTAACTGCAATTTCCAGCACATTTTTTTGTGATTTAAGTTCATCCTGTGGTGTTAGCTGAGAGGTTTTTTTGAGAGGCCAGTGTAAGCTTTAAGTCATATTTAAGATAATATCTTTTCTCAAGGGAAAGAAGTCATACAAAACCTTCTAAAAATTAAAAAGAAAAATATATTGCATTTCCTATGAGAAAAGTTGTGATGTCCAATAATAGGTAGGAATACACAAGGGAAAAATATTCTTAGATGAACAATTTAAGTATTTGCATTAAAAATATGAGAATTATTCTCAGAATGATTAGCTATTGCTTGTATATGATGTCATTTTAAAAACTACTAAAAATTAGAGGAAGCTGAAATCTAAATTGTTTTGATGCCAATAAATGCTGGCAATGACAACATTTGTCTGAGTAGTTTGAGGGAATTTAACATTAATCAAGGTTTTAATTAGGAAAGCAAAACTTTGGCTGTAATTCTGTGGAGACAAGCTGTAACAAACTTCTTCATAGGTCGGATTCAATTAACTTATAGCAAAGAGAACATGAGACCACACTGTGATTTAACAAGCCCAAAGTCTGCCCAAATTTCATTCATAAAACAAATCGATCACACTGCTTCCATCATCAGCATTATTAGATAACATCACTGGTGTTCTCGATGCTTTATTGATTAGTTACTTCATTTTTCCAGGCATACAAATAGGTGCCCGTTTTCATCATGCCTGAATGTCTCATGCACCACTGAAATTATCATTCCTGTCCCACTACGATATAGAAGGCACACTGTCAAAGAAGGGACAACTGAATTAATCACAAAAAGAAAATCTTTTTGTGGTTTTTGAGAGAAATCTTTTTGAGAGAAATTAAAAATCTTTTTGATTTTTGAATCTCTCAAAAATCTTTTTGAGAAATTCTTACAATGTATGAACACTAACTGGTATGAGACTTTTTCTTAGCCTGGTGCTTACTATCACCATGACATCTGAAAGAGGGAAGAGAGAAACTTGCTCTGCCCACGCTCCAAACTGACCAAACATCAGCTATCAATGGTTTGCTTGGTCCCACATCCAAACAAGGCTAACAAGGCCACAATGGTTTTAAAGTGAAATTGAATTGCATACCAGCATCAAGTCTTTGCCTGAAACACACACTGCAGATATGTCCTTTCTTGTTATTAATGGACCCATGTCAGTCTGTCTTCAGCTGTGGTTATATGCTGGGGTTTTTTTTATTGTAGAATGAAACATCACTGCTCACAAAAAAGCCAAGTTGATTCCAGTGAGGTCAATGAAAACTTTTCCTTATCTATTTGATCACTGCTTAGGTCAAAAGGCATTTCTCAGATCAGTAGATAGGACTTTAAAATTAGTCTTGATTAACTTAAAAATTCTATAACAAAATAATTTTTAACTTGAATTGGAGAAGATCCATGTTTTATTCTTTGCCCTGTTCCTACTAAAAATACGTGTTATTTTGATATCATGTATTTGAAAAACCAGAGCATGTTAGCCAGAGCTCCTCAATACTCTTCATTTTCTTTTTGAAATGCTTTGCACATCTTAATGTGAGTTTTCACCCGGATCACTTTGTTAACTCTGATTGTACAACCTCTCCTGAGTCACTGATAACATTCTTGAAAAAAAGCCTCAGTAGAAAAGAAGTACTTCTCAGTGTGGACTTCTGCCTCACTGACTGTTTACAGATTTTATGTACAGAACATATATACTGAAATAAGCAAACGCTCAGTAGAACTAGGACTAGGACATGGTTCTCATTTACCGCTGGCAAGCTTACTACTGCTAGACAAAGAGTGCAGTTCTCATTTAAATATTAAATTTCTATTAATACTTAATAGACGCTTCAGTGGAAATAGCCAAGAGCTGTGTTCCCCTCTCTCCTATTCCACCCAAGTAGCAGCCAGGGGAATTAGGATGCTTCCTCTGGTGTCTGGTCATGAAGTGAGCTCATGAGAGACACAGCTCAGATGCACAGGACAAGATTACACCCAGTCTGTTTCTTCATGCATGACTGTACTGACTACAGAGCAAACACCCATCATGATCATAGAAGGACTGCCAGTAAGAGGCTGGTGTGGTCCTGCATGGATGGCCCTGAACCAGCAGCAGCCCAGCAGAGCTTTAGCAAGAGCAAGAAGCTGACTGCTCATTGTGGGCAGATAAATGTGCTCATGAGCAACTTCACATGCAGATAGTTTATTATTAGTGAAGTTTTTGACTGAAGAACTTAAACTGCGGGTAGCTTTGCATGTGCCACCCAAGCCCATGAATCTACTCACATGGTAATTCCACAACATGACGAAAGCAACTTACTTTCTAAAGATGATCTAGCTCTTGATGATCTAGACCCTCTTATGAAAAGTTTTAACCAACCTGCAAAAGGTTAGTGTTTAGAGACTTTCTACTCAGCAGTGAAATTTTTTGTAATGGTCTTTAAGGATATGTGTTTATCAGTCACTCTTTTTTTAAGTGCAAATGTGAGCCTTTGTGAAAAGGCCACATAATTATTCTTGATATTTACTGTTTCACAAAATTTTTTGTGAAGCATCTGTAAAGAACTCTATATATTTGAAAAGTAAAGAGTTCTTATGATAACAATTATAAAAGTATCTGTGTCTAGAGTAATATGCATATGAAGAAAGGAGAAAAATTCTTTTTGTCATCCATAAAAATTCATAATAGGTCCAGTGATAATATATTCCATAGATTAACCAAAGTCTAAAATTAAGCAGAAATTTCCAGGTAAATGTATACCAGAAGTCAGGTTAGGCTACGTGACTCACTTAAAAAATTTTTACAGTGATGGTGCCCTTCATAGACTGTCAGAAAACTTGTGTCTTGTTTTGTTTGCTTGTTTATTTGTTTGAGTTTGTGTGCCATTTCCGCTGCTGGTGTACTGCAGATGTGTAAATAACAATCAATACCTTTCAGAGTTTAACTTTCATTGCACAAGCTAATGTCTAGAGCACACACATTGACACATCCCTCCTGAAAAAAGATCACATAGAATTGAAATCTACTCATCTCATGCCCATTCCAACAAGTTTTTTAGTCCCACACTAAACTTGAAACTTTGAAAAAGACAGGGTTGCTTGATACCGTTTCAGGTGCTTTCTGTAGCAGGAAATAATAGTGCTTTTAAAATGCAGTCAGCTGCTTGCAGAGCACACAGTCTACTCAAAGAGCATAACATTAGAGTAGTAACATGCCTCATTTCAAAACTGAATCTATCAGTCTGCAGAAATAACGCTAAAGAATCCTTTACCGGTAGGAAATGTAATCACCTTCAAAAGTGTGAGCCCCAGAGCTGCTGAGACAAGGGAATTTCAGACCTTGATTGTAATCTCATTATGAACAAGACACATTATCTTTGGTATTTGGAAAGCAAGCCTAATGCCTCACATTTGGTTGCAATATTACCACTTTCATCCTGTCAGAACATGAGGAATCAGCAGAGACACATGAGACTTAAGCTCTGAGCTGTACCAGAGAAAGCTGTAAAAACTCACAGCTTATTTATATTAAAATATTTTTTGAGTAAGTAATGCAAACAACCGGGTAAACGTGAAGAAAGTACATGGTGAGCAGGAGGTGAGCAGTATGTTTGGGAGCTGTGAAGGAACTGAAAGAATGCCAGGTTTTAATTAATTTCCTTTTCACTACATTCCCTAGCCCAAGAATAGAATAAAAATACAAAACACATACATCTCTTTAAAAAATAGACCTTGTAAAGTAAAACAAAAGCAATCAGTCTTGACAGGAAACACTAATGTCTGGGAAATAGTAAGAAGAACTATTCCACAGAAGAAAGAAAGCATCCTGCAGATGACCTTATACTTGCTTATGTAGGCCAGAATGGGCTACGGAAACAGGGGAGAGAGAGGATTGGAAATGGGGAGGAATGGTTACTTTTCTCCTATTGTTTATTCAGTGTAAAGAAAGAATGCTACTTTAGAGACACCACATGCAAAATACTGTCTTCAAAGGGCTAGCCACTGGCAAGGTCGAAACTTGCAAGATGCTAAGACTCTTGCAGCTTTTGTTGGCTGCACAGTAACTGGCATGCTGCAGCATTGTTTGGAGCTGGTCTCAGGAGAACTATGGAAAACAAAAAAACAAAACCCAAAACAAACACCAACCAATACCATAAGATTGTAAGCAAAATAGGACTAGACTCTCAGCAGACGCTGAATAGCCCTTTCACAACCAGATATGCCATCTGCTCTTAATCTGTCCTGAACAAATCAAGCTTATCAATAAAGCAGAGTGCTCCTCAAAGACAGAAGTACTTGACTTTGACCCACAGCTGTAAAAACTCAACTCAAATTTTCTGTGTACTAGAGTTTGTGCTAGAGCTCCATTAGGAAGAAAGGAAGAAAACTTCACCAGATTAATCATCTTAGGAGCCTCCTGGTCTGTAAGGACTTTCTTGTAATACATGTGGTTGAACTGAGAAGTTCATAATCCAGTGAACACTTTTAGTGAAATCAGCATGACTTTTTGTATAAATGCTTAACAACAGGAGCAAGGGAAAATCTTTACAAAGATAAATGGATGGTATTTTTCAGAAAAACTCCAGAGGCTTTTCTATACTTAAGCACCACAGTGGTCTTTAATCAGAGACACAGAGGGATACAAAGGCTTATGGACATTTTTACAGACACACACACATTTTATAAATTACTTTTTGTCCAGAAACTGCCTGGATGGATGAGCAGTTTAATTGTGCCACCACTCATGATGCCCATGAGGAAGCAGGAAAGACAGTGTGTCTTCTCAAAGAGTGTTGGTCACAGTGGTGGTCCAAGTGGCACTCTGCATGCCAGGTCAAACCTATAAGGACATTTCTGCCTGTGTGTGATGTCCACATTCAACTCACAGAAGTAAATTATTTTCCAGCTTATATCTAGAGAGTTCTAGCACCAGCAGTTTGGGTAACCGAATTAAATGTATAAGAAACTAGCTTTACTGTTCATTTGTGGTTCCCCAAACATTTCCAAGAAGTCATGACATCCACAATGAATAATCGAAAACCAGTTCTGGGCAGCAACATCTGGGTTCTTGCTTTGTGTTGGTCTGAAAAGCAATACTCTAAATATGTTTACACAAAAGCAGAAGTGAGTTGAGATGTCTGGCCTGGAGGGTTCTTTGTTTCAATATATGCCATTGTGCAAGGCACATTACTGTGCTACTAGTATGGAGCATTCCTTTTATGAGATAACTAAGCACAAATGCCCAAAATAAAACCCAGGGTTCACCATACAGAGCTTTACGTGGAGAACCCCTGGCCAAGGCCACACCAACAGGCTGCTTCTATCATCTGGGGGAAAAAAAAGTTTAGATTAAAAAAAACCCCACAAAAGTCTTGAATTTGCTGAAAATTTCTCAAACCAAAATGCCTCAGACAAAACACTTCAAAACAAGGGATGCCCTTGTGTGTTTCCATTTTGATTCACTGGAAGTATTCTTACTATGTTATTGGTTATCATGCAGGTGAAGGACCTAAACTTTTTCTATCTATGTACAGGAACATAGCCAATACACAGGACAGGCTCTTCCAGACTTTTTCTTTTCCTTGGTTTCTCCCTTAGAGATTGTCTGACTTGAAGATCTGCAGTTTCACGTTTAGCAAAACCATACTGTTAGTCGAATTTCATTTAAAATAACCTAGTCAGCTTTAACTGCTCTGGAATTTCATCAACATCTCTACTGTGCATTATTGTTTGTAAGAAATGCAACCATACTTCAGTGCATTTTAACTATACTTTTCAATATATAATTATTTTAGTCTGTAAATATGTAGAATCAATGGCAGTGCTGAAAACAATTCTCATTGATTTGAAGGTAATATGTGGTACCTGATCATTAAAATGTGAGTAGCAGCTAAACAGGGTGCCTACAAGATGAAACGAGGAATAAAATATAGGGTGTATTTCTGAATAAGTACATGGCTTTAATTATTATTGTTATACAAGTCTTTTCTAATGGGAAATCTGTTGGTATGATACGATCACCATGTATTAGATTTACTATGAAAAAAAAGAAATCAGTTTAAATTTATTGTAGTGTTTCTGTCATGTATCAGTATGTTGCAAACTACACCATCAGCATTTGATTTGCTTGCACCTCATATCCTGCTTTACTGACTTCTACTTTTCTCTAGCAATGTCTTACACCTTTGGTTTTTTTCTTCCTTCTAACTCCTTTATAGACAAATGAAGGACTATTCTTTCATTTTGAAGTTCCTGGCTATAAGTTTTGTTACAAAATCAAGTTTGATGACAAGCCCCTTTCAGGGATGCATTATAAATTCATTATCTGTCTTGGTTTCATGTACAGGTTAAGTCTTCTGTCTAAATTGCATTATTTGTTGTATGAGAGAATTGTAGGCATCTGACAGAAAAGGCTTTGGAGTTCGATTTATCTGGAGTTCAAGTTTTTGCTTACAGATTTAACTTTGGAAGTCAAGAAACCTGGCTGGGAAAGTCATTGAAATTCAGAGGACTAAAAAGAAAAATCTTTGAGCTCTATGAAACAGATCCCTCTGTTTTCCCAAGCATAACAGCATGACACTATTAAGCAGTGTCTTTGATCTACAACAAGCATATCTAATTTGAATTCACTTGATAGTACAACTGAGTATCAACTAAGTCTTTGTGCATCTTCCAGATTACAGGATACTATATAGCAAGAAATATCTTCATCCCAAAAAGGAGCATTTGAATCATACCCTTTTCCTCTTCAGCAAATGTTGTGCTACAAACCACAGCACTTCAGTCAGGTGGCTAGAGGACTATCACAAACCAAGAATGAAATCAGTTATTCACTCCTAAGCTCCTTAGCGTATAAATATTACTGCATAATGAATATTACCTTACCCGACACACCCAGATCATCAGAATTACTTCAAGAGAGTCATGTATCCAAAGTCCATCACTTCTCCATCAAGGTCTTCTCAAGGTCTTCAAAAGATTTCAAATGGGTCCCATACCTTTCACCTCTGTAAAGCCTGTGCAGCAGCAGTGAAAACACTCCTGTCAATATAACTAGTAAACTCATTACCAACACAGCAAGCAATGCCCGAGAGGTGACTGGTGGAACAGCTATGCAGTTCATGAATGGAAAGGACTATCTATCTATGTGTGCATCTCCTTTACTTCTGTGAGAAAATAAAGGATGAAACTTTACTACTAGAAAGCTTTGGTCATAATCTTTGGACTTGACTGGGAGACCAGCATGCAAACAGCTCATGCAAACCCATAAGATCAAATAACACTGCAGAATCTTCTTAAAAGCAAGTTTTTCCAGTTATTTATCATGCAGCAGCTTCTTTTCACAGAGGATCTCCTTGTTTGGTGGCTCCACTGGGGAGCAGATGACCCCTGGAGTCATACCATCTGAAAGGGAAGCAGAGGGAGTTTCCTGAAGATCAACCACTATTCTTATTCTGAAATCTACCTTGGGAACAGGTAATTTTTCCTAACATGGCAGAAGAATATGTAGTAAATATATTACATGCCCAGTGTTGATGAACATTCCTGATGGATGTGAAAACTTGCCTGAAACTTGATGTATAGTACAAAATTGTAAGAATGCTTTTAAAAAGCAATATTGTCCTGGCTGCAATTGGGGGATCCTGAATGTGAAAAGCTTTTCCACTTGGATGGAAGAAGAAATTTTAGATCTTGTCGGTTTCCTAAATATAATATCATAAGAAATATAGAAGAGGTCTTTTCTGTGCAACCAGTTCTTATCTATATACACCTATTTTGCAGGTCATTAGCTGGCCAACTGAGTATCAAGCAGCAGCCTCCCATATTCTGAATAATATTCGCATATTATTCAGAATGGGATATATCAGAATTGGGAGCTTCCTTTAAAACACAGACAGCAAGGGAAGCTGGCAAGAAACAATGTCAAAGGAATTGTCTGCTGTGGTTTCAGGCAGGGCTGGTGGCTATATAGAGGCATTGAAAAAGCACTGTTAGCTGATTAACAAGCCATGGGTCTTCAGGACACAAGAGAATGCAAAATTTCAGTACCCTAGAAAGGATGCTGAGTGGTGGCAAATTTTTATCGTTTCTATGAGAGAAAAAAAGAATAGACTCTTTTCTAAAGAAAATTGATGATCATTCTCCCCTCTCTTCTGTCCTTTTTTTTTTTTTTCCCCAGGTAGATTTTTTCCCCTTGAATTCTTAATACAAAGGTGTTAGACACTAATTCTGCAAGGGCTGAGGGGAGCAGGAAACAAAGGTGAGTACCTAAGTTCTGGATATGGTTTAGGCACCATCTAATTTAGGATTGAATACTCATGAATAATAACATTTCCAATTTACTTACTGGGGGAATCCATGTTCAGGTATTGTATATACTTAACTAGCCAAAGTTTTCCTTTCTTTTTTTTTAAATATTTGTATTATTTTTCTTTCACTGTGGAAAGCCACGCCACCATCCTTTAGAAATGATAACACTTTCATAGTCTCAATCTGACTGAAGAGCTTTCCATAGCAGTTGCTGTGGTTTTTGGCTACTCTTTCAAATGCTCTTCCTCTTCTAAGCCCCTATGGAAACAAGTTCCTTCCACCTGGTGACTACCCAGCAGGAGGATAGGTAAAGAAGGAAAAGTTACTGGGGTGACGTATAATGCTGTTTCCTGTCTCTGTCAAGATTCCCCAGGAAAAAACAAATTCCAAGCAGTGTATTCCAAACACAGCATGGTGTGACCCACCAGTGACTGGATCTAAGAATAATTTCAGTGGATTTATCTTATGGCGATGTCAGCATTTTGGGGACAGCTCATTGCTCCTCTTCCGTGCAGTGAAAAATGTGTCTTCACAGTCATCCACAGACATTTCCAAGAGAAAATCCTTTTTTTGCTCAGGACATTTGCTTCATCTTTGAAACAAGGTCAACATCAAGATGGAGACCATGGAATATCATTACTAGTAATGAAGCATGTAAGTTAATAGAAAGAAGTGGGAACGATGTGGGTTTTTTTTCTAGAAATCAGTCTCGGTAAAGTGTGATTTTTTTTTTGTATTTTGACAGAAGAGGTATAGAGAGAAATACAAAATAGATGCTGCTGCCTGCTTGGTGTTTTAGAAAGGCAGGAAGACGTGAGTAAATTCAGTACTGGGGATGAGCACATTGGGTGCAGATGGAAACAGGCATACTCTATTCACCTGGTAACTAATCACAGTGCTCCTCCCACAGCAAGGCCCCAGACTGGCATAAATCATAGGAAAGAAATAGAAAAGTATCTATGAGTAGGTGTGTTATAAAGTTAAAGGTCTCTTCCTTAGTTAAATACAGAGCCAGTGACACAACTTGGCACAAACTCATCTCATGGCAGCTTAATTAGACATCTGACTTTGTCCCTCTGTACTTAGAAGCTGGCCAAAGGTTTTCACAGACAAACAGAGCTGTGGCACAGGAAAGCAGCCTGAGGCATGTCAGGGTATTGAGTCGGGAGAAGAGGGAACAAGTGCCAGGCCTGTGGTAGAGTAGGCTGTCATGGGACCCAGCAGCAGCCCTCTGCTACCTCCTTTCCCCCATGTTGCAGCCTGGCATCTCTGGAGAGCATTGCTGACCCCATTCAGTTGCTCTTTCCTGCAATGTCCGTGCAGGCTTCAGCTTCATCACAGCCATGCTGTTGCTGCTGATTTTTTTTCGGGGGCAGGGACCAGCCCAGCCACTGCTGCCAGCCTCAGGTTTCCTTGCGGCAGTGTGGGGACTGGTAGCAAACACAGCCCATCCTAAGTGCTGCAAGGAATTTATTTATCAGGGATCCATATCATACTACCCAGAACTGCCCATTATAAACAAGGATGCATGGGCAGAAAAATACAGGGGTTTTTTATTATTTGTTTTTTTTTTTGCTCCATTGAAAAAACCAGAAGGAATAAATGCCTTGTCAGAACTTATTTTTGACAAATAAAAAGGGAAAAGTAAGAGAAACCAAGGACCTAAGGAGACCTGGGTAGAGGTAGGGTACATACATTTGTTTGTCTTCAGCACTCCTATGAAGAATAATTAAATCTGCAATAACCAACGTTCTGCAGCATTTTGAATTGAATAAAAGGAGGTGAATTCCCAACTGATATTGTCAACAAGATCAATCTGTATGTAAAATCAGAGACCTCTGTCAATTTTGCTAAAAAAGTGCACTATGTGCTAGATACAGATAAGGCTTGTGACACATGGAACTATGATAACAAGTCCTCCATTATACGTAGGGTTCCAACATTTGTTTGAACTTGGTGGTGCTCCAGCTTCAGGTGCAAACCCAGGCACTGATGGCAGACTCCAAACCAGCTGGAAACTTTCAGCTGGCTTTAATAACGTATAATTAATCCATTCTTAAGCTGCAGAGCAGAAAGACAGTATAGTATGCACTGTACTTTACAAGATCTTCTTTGCTCAGTAATAGTCTTTATAGGAAAGTTTAAAATACAGTCAATTCCCTCTCCTTAGTGTACAGAACCTTTGTAAGTATTGCAGGGGCCTCTTCTTCGTGCAGGTGAAATTAAGTTTGAGGAATCAGATGACATGTGACGTTTTCACCAAAGAGAGAAAACAACTTTGGAGTGCACAGGTTTCCTATATTCAAAACAGGAAGCAAAACCTTGTGTCCCTTTAACTTATACTTCCCATGTCTGTACATAATGATTCAGTGACAACCCTCAGGAAGCACACGCTGAATTAAGAGATCTCTGAGGCAAAAAGGAAGCAGTATAATGAAGCTCCCACTTAATTATCCTCTCTGCTGGAGTCCTCCACAAAACTCAGCTAAAGAAGATCCTCCACTTTGAATGACTTTCCTCTACCTGCAACATCAAAAATTGCCAATAGCGAAAAAACGTCTGTATGTGTGAGGTGTAAAATTTAGTGGAGAACGTCTTGACTGTTACCATAAGTGATACTGTTGCCAACAGTGAATTTGTAGAAATATCAAAATAAGAAATAAAGAAACAATATGTAGACGGATCTTGATTCCTAAAAAAAAATAAAAAATTGTGACATTTGTTTTCAAATTACTATTTCTTCACACTCTATCCTCTCCTCTCTTATAGTTCTTATCTGAGCTTTGCTGAATGTAAGACTATTACAGATCATAAAAAGTGTGAGTTATTATAAGACCTACTTCTGGAAGCACTGTTTGTGCTTTTAAGTCAGAGACACAATTCATTTTTTTCTCATGTAGATGAGACTTACTTCAGCAAAGAAATATGTATATGTAGTAGTCCAGCAACTTCACCAGAAGGAGAGATTGTTTATAAATGGGCCAAATTTGTTAGAATGGAATCCTTTCACTTTAGGGAAATGCTTTCCTCTGCTACCTACCTGAAAAATAGGTTTAGAGATATCTTGCTCGTAAGACTTTCACAGATACACTTTCATTTGCCAGCTGCAATCACAAAGGCACTTGATGGAAGTAATATAAGTGTATATAAAGGATCTCTTCCTCTTTGGCATTAACCTTTCTTTGTCCCCGGGTAGGAGGGTTCCCGGTGGGCTCAGAACTAGGTCCTGAACCCCTGCACTCACTTCAAGGTATAGAATTGCACAATGGCCTCTGCTTCAGCCGCTGTTATTAAATGCATGCTGGAGAACTGCCAGGGATAAGCTGCAGCAAGGCTGTTTTCTGATTGCAGGTCCAACAGGAGCTCAGCAACAACTGCATTAACAAAAAGATGTGATGAGCTCAGGAGCAGGAGCCTGGGCCCTGCAGCAATCATCTCCAGCTGCTGTTATTCCTGCAGCCCTAGGACTAAATTCTGTATTTCTTTATTCAGGTAGAAGTGCAACAGCTCAACCTGAAGAGATGTTTCCAATCTAGGAATTTATTGGTGCTTAATAGTCACAGCAATGAAGGAGAAATTATAAAGAGATTTGTAACTGATTATTGCACCTTTCAGGTAAGCACTCTGAGAAGGATAAAAGCCGTGGGCACAAATGTGACCTTTTCTTATGTGTGACACAAATGAGTCTTGAGAATACTTACTGAGTGAATCCTTGTGGGACATATCAAGAGTATCTGTATATGCAAGGTGTAAAGTGCTTTTGCTGCCGAGTCTTTTGGGGTTTCACATGCACCCTGGAGCAAAAATGCAGATACAAAAGGACACTGGGCACCTTCAAGTTTAAGTAGAAAATAAAAAGGATTTTTAAATATCTCAAATGCACCTAAAATCAGATTTAAATGTCCTAAGTTGGAATTAGGCAAGCAAACCACTGTGCAGACATACATCAAAACATACAAAGCAGTAGAACCCCTCCTTTTAACAAAGCACACACTTAACCAAATTGCCTAAATGAGACCTTCTGTAATTCCTTTAAAATGTTGCTAGCAGGAGGGACCAAGCATCCTCAGCCACAACTACCAATAGTGCAGCCCCTCCTGAGCTGCCCTGGTAGCATGACTTGGTTTGTTCTGGCGGCACTGGTAGCCAGTAAGGGACACAAACCCTCAGTGGCACAGGTAAGGATGTGAATGCACATGTCCCACTGTGACAGCTGTGCCCAGGCTCTCCTGCAAAAGCATCAGCAAGTAGCTGACTCCCTGCAAAAAGGCACATCACCTGATATTTAGCATGTGGGGTAGTTGTGAGCTTCCCTTAGGCTTTCTACAGCTTAGGACCCACAGCATTACCTGGATATCCAGAAGAGACGTTAGCTGATGCCAACTTCAGTGTGCTGTGGGGATATAAGTCTACATGGAGAAAAGATAAAGGGCACAGAAAGGTTATTGGTTATTTCCAGTCACATCACTGATATTCTGTCTGCTACATTTTCTGATCTACGAGTGACATCCAGCAGCTTGGACAAGATTTACTCTTTCTGAGTAACACTAAAATAATTTCTGTGGTGCTATTGTATACTTGCACTGGTGGTAGCAGCTGAAAATCAAGCTTTAGGGCTTGAGCATGTGTTTACTTCTGTGTTTCAGTAGAACCTGGTAGTCTTCAATAGCTGCAGGTTGCAGGAACACCACACATGTTCTGGTTTTCTGAATGGCAATCCATTAAAAATGCTATCAAGACACAGCCACAGTCTAGCAGCAATAAGAGGGCTAAGATATGGTAGCCACAACCATGTGCTTTATATTGAAGAATGTGAAGCCTAGTAAAGAAAAGAAATGTGAGTTTCTAAGATTAATGAAGTTTCCAAGTTCTGATGAGCTCCACAGGTAGGATAAATCTTGCTATTGAATCACAATAAAGTTTTAATTGACTAAATTTACTGAAACATTTTATTGAAAATGCGTATAACTCTGGAACAAAGCACTACATGGAGCAGGCTGGGGATGAAGATAAGCTTTTGCTGCCTATTCATTATTAATCTTTCTTATTATTTCTAAACTAAATATAGTGTTATAATAGATCTTGATTATCATCATGCCTTCCATATTCTGTTTACATTAAAAATTAAAAAAGAAATCAATGTAAAAGGATTTCAAATACAGTGCACTGGAAGAAAAAATTAAAACCCTCTTGTGAAGAAACTATGTTCTTCCTGCAGGACAAGTGACTTTGCATGCTGTGAATAGCAGTCTTTCAGTAAGCCACCTAAAAGACTTTGATAGAATTATAATTTGTGATTTATTACTTGGGCAAAGTAATATTAATATTCTATCCAAGGAAAGATTGCATCAAGATTAGTAAAGTAGCTTATTTCAACTTTTATTTTCCTCTATTTTTAGTGCCAGGAAGAGAAATCTTGTTTATATTATCAATTGGAGAACAGCTCCTACCTAGTGAGTTTTCATAGTATACTTCATTGCTTAGGAGAATTCAAACTGATCAGCTTTGGAACATTATTTCTTAACTATGCTTTCTTAGAGAAAACATTTATTACTACGTCATTACCTGAAATATCATCTCAACATGTCTAATGCAAGCATTCTGCTTATAATCACAAGGATTGTTTACTACATTCTAGCAGTTTTATGAGAGATAATTTTTGAAAGTGAGTTTAGTGAAAGTATTTTAGTAAATTTCCACTTACAGTAGCTGAAGGAGAAAAATAATCACACCATTACTAATATTTATTTAACAATTCATACACCACATTAAATGCCACTTTTTTAATTCCAAAATGTAGATCACACAGATCATCATATGCACATCACATTTTTTTTAGCCAATGTTGGAAAATGTCTTACTTTTCTTTCCATTTAAAACCAACTCAGCCTATATTTCCTTTCCTCTAAATCACCAAAATCCATTAATTTCAGCATGCCATTAATTAAACAAACAAACAAGCCAACCACATTTTTTTATTCATACATAGTTCTAATAAAACAGATAAGGAAAACTATGTAAAGTGTCTAACAGAATACCATTGCCATTATTCTTATTGTTCATTATTCTTAATGAAATAAGCATCGTCAGTCTCTCTACAATGTATGAGAACCTGTTTATATTCCTGAAATAACCTGTGAAAATCTTGTTTGGAATTAAGCGCATTGGTGGTATTCATAAGACACAAGCCTTTTTCAAAGGGAATATACCCCAGGTGTAGATATATTTTCCTTTTGCTATGGCTGTGAATGGAACGTAAGTATTCAGACTTACCTACCTTGTGTACTCAAAAATAGAGAGCCAGGCCCTGTAAGTACCATAAGAAAGGACTAAAAGTATATTTCAATGATATTTTAAGATTTTGCATTTGCCTTTTGGGTTTTGACCTTTTAGAATTCACAAAGTTTTCACTGTACCACTGAGGACAGATAATATACTAAAGCTAAAACCAAGGAGTTATAACCACATGACTTCAGGAGCTTTGGATTTTAGAAATACACCAAATACCTTTATCTTGCAATAGAATTGGATTGATAGCAATACTATCATGACAGCAGAGAATATAAATAAAGATATAAATACAGAGAATGACCTGACTTTCTTTTTAGTTCTTTTTTATTTTAAAGCCCCAATATATTATATCAGAGAGCTACTAAACCCAGGTGGATCTTCATGCCCTGCCATGGATACATTTATTGTCACTGAGCCCTACTTCAGTTATGTCGTAAAAATTTAAGGCTGTACAGTACTGTTGCCATAATAAAATCTTAATTATACTGTTAGCAGTTTGGCTGCGTTACGTTTCTCCTTCCACTAAAACCTGAACCAAAGCAACTAATCAATCAAAACCAAAACATCACAGATGAGTAAAGCCAGATATCTTCAATTTGCCTATTGCAGTGTGAAATTGAATAAATTCAGCTTTTTGAGAAGGAGCTGTGCTCTGTGGAAAAAACATTTTATTACTATATTAAGTTCTTAAGAGTAGCATGGAGAACAGAGTGTGCTTTTTTTCTCCTGCAGTATCAAAGGTGTCCATCATGTTTACAAACCCCAGTTGTACACAGCCACTTTCTATAACTGCTGAATTGATGAAAACCCCTGACAACATTTAAGATCCAGGGCATGATTGTCTTTAAAGTGCTTCATGAAAGTACTCAGTTCCTTTTGTGGGTTGTTACCTATCAGGTTTTAAAAGGGCATAGGTTGTTGTTCCTTTAATGTAGCTCCCTCATGGTGTAAGGCTTTTGCCTCTGGAAATTTATTTGTTTTCTGGTGGCTGATTTTTCTCTTACATCTGTAGGAATCACTTAACCCCTACCTATTTTACATCAGTGTTTGTAGGGTGGATGAGAAGGAGCAGTCAAGTGCTAGGTTTTACATCCCATGTGTGTCACTCATCTTCTAAGAGAGTTCAGACAAATTAACTGAGATTATTTAACTAGGAGTTGCTGCTGCTGAATGACATAAAATCTCTTCCCACACTTGTGTTTATCGTTTTCTCAAATGGTCACACCCTGTGCTTTTTTTGGAGCATATGCTAGTCAAATATATCTAGACAAATGTTCAAACAATTTCACTTCTCAACCCAGTTGTTAACATGTTCTGCCCTGCTCTGCCTAGGGCTTAGGGTCAGGAAAGGTTCTCTAGGACAAATAGAGAAAGTTACAGTCTCCCTGTACAAGCTATAGTGTGAGCAGGGGAAAAAGAGAGAGCAGACATGCCTAGCCAAGCTACTGGCATCATTTCCAGGATGACCTGACTCCAACACTTCGCTTGTTTCCAGTTCAGGGTAGGAGAAATTAGCTTGTTTCATGTTTTTATGTCTTTATATTGTTCAGTCAATGGAATGGAAGATAGAGGTAAACATGGGACTTAAGCTTCATTCAAGCATTGCTTTTAGCTTTTGAGTTAAGGACAGCTGAAAGTCTAGGGAAATAACTGGTCTGTTGATCAGACATTAGTGGGTATGAAGGATCATATTTAACTAGTAAACTGCATTGAGGAGAAATGAGTAGAGACTTCTCCAAACCCTCAATTAATATATTTCATGTAGAGGAAATATTATGGCCCTTGGAATGTATTTATTTAGAGATAGCAAAATATCCTTTATATGTTGTTACCTTCTTCTATTTTGCACAATAATTTCATTCGATTCTTGGTACTCTAAACTAATTTCCTCCACCACAGCATTTTATTATTTGCTGATTGTCCCTAGGTAGTTTAATTACTGGTAAGAGGATAATGAAGTAAACCTGGAGCCAATATTTAAGTGGAGTGGAGCTACTCAGGAGAAATGAGTGTTTTAAATTCGCCTTTTAGTACTTTATAAAGACCTATAACAAAATACCACCTTCCCTCCTGCCTTGCCTATTAAAAGTCTGACAGGAGTTGGTATGCTGCAATTAACACTGAGCGGCAATGTGCCTGCCAGGAGGGCATGCTTTCTGCTGGGCAGGCTCTTCTGGGGCTCCATTTGCTTCCACAGCATCTTCACTAAAGCAGAAAAACAAGAACACTGGGGTCTTAAAAGATCTCCTGGTGTTTCTTCTTTACCTCAAGGAGACCATTATGAGTAACTGTTGATGTCCTCACCATTCCAGTAAAGTTCATTATTTTTCATCTACTTAAATACTTCCCATTATTTCAAGTACATCAGCTAGACTTCCTCGTAAACGTTTTGCTTTTCCTGTTTCATTTGCAGCATACTTCAAATAAGAAAACTCCCTATACTGGAAATC
>NW_009915085.1:53844-82320 GCF_000696875.1 Nestor notabilis | reverse complement strand
GCAGGAATGGTGCAGGCATTATCACACTTTTCCTCATGACTGGATCGAGAGAGCCTCCTTGACGTGCACCTTCTTGCACTGGGCTCAGGAGGCACCAAGTTTCCCCTATTTGGGCATATAAGGGTTAGGGAGCAGAGGATTTGGTTCTGTGCACTTAGCTGTGCTTGCCTCTTACCTTCCAAATCAGAAAATGAGTCCTGCCCTGTACCATTGACTGGCATAGATGTAGCCCAAGGGACTAAGCTGAAACTTGAGTGATAGCTTCTCTTCTGCAATTTCTTTTCTTTGTGATCTGCATAGAGAGACTTAATCAGCTATGGCCCAGTAGGTAGCAGCAAATGGTGCTTCATTTCCAGCTGATCACATGCTATATAATATACATAACAAAGACTGAAACCACAAAGCATACTTTTTTAGTCTGAGCCTCACCGACCCCTCATGGGGTCTACAAAGATGTGGTACCCTCAGCCACATTTCTTGAGTGTTTGAAGTGTTATCATTTTATAGCTAGGGGACCTGGTATGTGAGAGGTGCTCTATAAGCTATTACTTATGGATTAAATTTGCAATCTGTTCTTTTAAACCATCAAATTCATTGTGATGCAATTTAGAAAATATGTAATATTTTAGTCACGAAGGATTTTATTTTAATAAAAGTAATAAGGGACCTTCAAGATTTGTGATTATTACAGAATAACCACATCCTTGGGGAATTAGAACCACTTAGATACTCTTTCTGTCCAATTAAAATATGACACCATGGGATTAAATGTTAGGACATATACCACGAGTAATGATTCCATGCCTTATTAGATGCAAATAAATGTTAACAGGACAAGAATTTAACTGGCCAAATTAACTCTTGGGGCAAGTGGGATGAGGCTTTGTTGAATTCTGCATAATTTCTGTGCCCGATATGCCATGACTGGATTCAGCCAGGCATGCTTTTGTGGTCATGATATCTGTTATAGATGTATATTGCATCATAATTCAAGAACACTCAGATCACAGGCTGAAGATCAGTCTGATACTGACAACACTGATCTTGCTCAGGCTTGTTTTTACAAGAGTTGGCTGAGCAACGTAGACAGGTCTAATGGTATGGGTATGAAGCTCAGCGTCACAGACATCTGACACACATGTTTCTTAATGGCCTAGTGGCAATAGTGGCAATGGGTTAAATCCAGTATGGTTAGTGCTGTAGCATTTCATTTTAGTCATTTGGCTTTCCAACAGCACTCAGTCCTCAGTAAGACTCCTTCCTATGGAAAGGGAAATAACTAAAACTGCACCAGCTGTCACTGAATGACAAACCACCTAAATTAGCTGGTAGTAAAGGCTGAGAAGAGGAACTGGCATTCATTCTGATCCTGCTTAAAGGGATTCAGCTCCGAGTCTGGTCTGGGGAGACACAGTGAGCCATCAGCAGTCAGGAACTTGCTATTAAATTCTGCAGCTGCCTGAATCTTAGAGAAATGGCAGTGGCTACAGGGCTGCACTCTTCTCCTTCCTCCTTCAACCAGTACCACAGTGAATATCCTAACATGGCAAGGGTAACAGAGACTGTCCTCTTCTCTCCAAAAGGATTAAACTCACGAAGGACCCCAAATATTTCTTGGTCTGTTCTATGAATGTGTTTATTTGAACCCCTTCTGTTTGCACTTATATTTTACATGGAAGGAGTAAATAGTTGCTGATGAAGAGCATGGAGAAAGACCAGCTCTGCAGCCCAGGAAACACTCGTGTAAGAAGGGGAGATCAGCCTGCAGCAAAATTCTGGAGCTTAGACTGGAATTCCATCTCCCCTCCAGCAGACACATGGTTTGACAGGCTGTAGCATCAGTCCCCCTACTTCTCTCTGGAGAAGTTAATACTTCTTGCATCTTTCACAGATTTTTCAGATCCCCTTCAGTTCAACAGAATTATACATATGTTTGAAGGCAAGTATGCAGTTAAGCTGATTACTTGATTTAGAGGCAGATTTATATAACTATCCTTTATCCGAACCAAGTTTTGCACACCTTTGAATAAGAAATTATTATCATGCTCTTTATATTACACTTCCCTGAAGCAGGATCATTTCTAAAGCATGGAATTGATATGTCATTTTACATATGTTCGAATTGTTTAATGTAACTCCCTATGTTATATAAGCGTGACAAATCAGCTGGAGGCAAGCAGCTTCCTCTCAGACCTACTCAAACCTTTTGGCCTCTCTCAAAGAAGGTGGAAATGGTGACCAATCCACTTATTTATTTATTTGTTTCTTTGTTTGTTTTTTAAATCAGGTCATCTAGGAAAAGAGAGGATAAGTAAAAGCTAGCAGCAGTCAAATCTTTCAAATGTAGCCCACGGTGCACCTACTGTACAACAGTCCTTGGTTATGTCAAAAAGATACTGGACTGAAAATATAAATCTCTGTAAATTAGAAAAGGTTACTCCTTAAAAATAAAATAACCTTTTTGATTCTGCTATTTAATAAAAGAAGATGCCTTTTGATTTATGTCTCTAGTCACATTTCTAACTCTCCATCTTTATTAAGTAGTTATGAATATTGAGTTGGTATATACCAACTCAAAGGCCATACTTATGCTGATCATGTTGGGCAAAATCCTTCTGCAGATTTTCCTCAAGTGACTGTTGTGACATTTTGTAGTTCAATTGGATCACAACTGTGAGTTCAAAGCAAGCTGTGAAAGACTTGAAGTAGTTTTCACTGCTTCACAAATCAATGCTGTCAAGAGCAAATCTTGACCTTTATGCAGTTTTAACTAATTTGATAAAAACCTTTGGCATGGTGAGGTAATTTAGAGACATATGGAAAAGACTTGGCTGTCTAAGTAGTTTCTGTCAATTTTGACAAGTACCCATGGTGGAAGGCAAGTAAAGGTCTATGAAAGTCTATCAAACTTCCCTGTAGCATTCAGAAGGGTGTTTAGTCCTATCTTGTTTATTCTGTCTTTCTTACACACCAAAGCTGGGCAAGGTGAGCTGTAAAGACTAGCATCACAATTTACTTCCAGACTGCCTGAAGATGATTTAACATTTAGCATACTACATATGAGTTCAAAGGTTAATGAATGGATTTGCTGAAACTCTGCTGTGCTAACAACTTTGTACTAGTAGTGTGCTAGACTAAGAATTTCTGTTGCTTGGAGGGCTCATCTTCTGTTTCTGCAAACCTACTGGAGCTGACTTGAAGTCTAAGAAAAATTTAAGAAAATGTGCCAAGCAATTCCCTTCAAGATACAGCTATCTTTTGAAACAAACTTGCAGCATAAATCTGTATAACTTCAAAGTGTTTTGAATAACATGTTAACATTTCCAGTAAGCTTTCATACCAATAACGTTATCATGGTCTCCAGCTGATATATGAAGTGCACCAGTAAGATGCCTTGGTCAGATAACCCGACCAAGTATCATGTTTCACTTTCACATCACTGACCAAAGTGGTATGACCAGCTCACAGGTGGTAGAGACTTGGAGCATGCTTACTGTCTGTCATGAATCATTAATATTACTGACACAGGTATGATGGGCCTGTTCTGTGATCTGGACACAAAAAATGTGAATGTTGGCTTCACATACTATGGCTAAAATCTCTGTTCTCTAAATCCATATTTTTTCTGCTTTAAAAAATGTCTTTAATGTGGATATGACTAAGTAGAATTCAGATTACAAATGTTGTTGATGCTGGTGTGCATCATCTTTACAAAGGACATGGTATAGATAGATAGATAGAAATACTTGTCTGCAAACAACACCGGGATGAATAAAAAAGGAAGGACCACTACCCACATGTAGCACGGGACACACTAAAGTTCCAGTTGGGAAAGCTGATAATGAGTTACTGTTGTTACCTGTTCAATTTTAGCACAGGGATTTATAAGGAGTAGGATTTTACCTAGATTTAAAAACTAATAATCCAAACTCCAGACCAACAAACATAAGTCATTCCATCACATCTGTTAAGAAGGAAGTGAATGCTTGAGGAGACATGGACTTCATTCTTAAGGCAAAGGCACATCTGAGTATGGGATTACTCAAAAATATCTATTCCATTTTAAATTTCAGTTTCACCACACTGAAATGTCAGATGTTTGTATGTCCTAATTTAAAGAATGACAAGTAAAGCCAGGTGTTCTTTATTATGGGACCATTCAGTGAACAAAATCAAGAACCTGAAGGTCAAGGACACCTAATTTGGCACATATTCTGAGACCCAAGTTTCACTTGAAAACTTCCAAAGGTATTTTACTGAGAAAAGTCATCCAAATCACAGTAGAGATTTGGGGAACTTTTTATTTTTAATGTGGAATCACTGAATCCTTCTTCGCTTCATATAGCAATATAACCATCTAATAAAGGTTAAACTTTAATGTGAGGTTGCATATCTCCAGATCAAGAAAACATGAATGCAGTACTTTGAGAAGTTTCATTGCATGTTAGTTGGTACTAGGCTCATGGACACACACTGCAGAAACCAGGGTGGCACATGTCATGGGCACAAACTGTGGCTTCTGTTGCTCACCTAGCAGCTCTGTGCTCCACAAATACAGGAGCAGAAGTAATCCTTCAATTTAGAAATCTTTTATATGACATCTTCAGGCAACGAAAGAAGCCACCTGGGTGGGTTTTTTTTTAGGTTCTTTAGCAAGAGAAAGGAGTTTCTATGTAGAAATCTACTCAAAGTAATCTCTAAAGCTACTTAGAAACTGTTATTTAAATTAAACTCTCAAATTTTAAAGTAGCAAGGACTCATGGCTGTTAAAAACTTTAAGGCAAGAAAATATGCTTTCTTGTGTTCCCTGGCACATCTCTGACTTGCATGGGAGTGTGTATGTGTGCTTATCTAGGAGCAAAATCCAGTGTGAAAACTGGCAGTCTCAGAAAAGGCTAGAACATCTGCTGAAAGCAGCTTTTGAACCTAATGTAGCTACTCTGAAAGGAAGAAACCCAGCATGTCATTTTAAAAAAGATTTTACTTTACAGCTGAAGCCTTAAACTGAATTGCAGAATCAAAACAGGAGAAAGGCGCTGATTCTCTGCTAATATATAACTATATAAGGATGCCGTGATCCTACTGCAGTCTGTGGAGTGACATGCATAAGACTAATAAGCCCCATGAAAGTGTAATATCTGTCAGAATGCAGTCTTCACTGAGGCTTCTTGACACTATCAAAATACTAATATGAAGTAAGGACATAATTGATCCTTTAGGAATACATGTGAATGACAGAATCAGATGTATTGGATAACACCTTGGCTCTGCTCAAGTCCATGAGAACTTCCTCTTAAACTTCAGGGGGCATAGAATTTAATCCATTATATTCATGAACAACACAGAGCAATGCTTTCTTTCTGATTTACATTCTTTTGCATTAAAGTTCCTCATCTGTAATATCAATTTATAGCTAACTTAGAAATACTGCAACTTACAATTTTTCAACAATGGACTACACTTATAAATATTATGAGTACTGCTATTTTAAAGCATGAAGGCATGATAATTGGATTGCATAAACAAAGTAAACAGCACAGCTTCCAAGTAAGATAAGAAGAATGAATATGGAATGGTAATCCTTTATGTAATCATACTCATGATAGATGGTTTCTGGGAAGACAAAGGCTGTCGTGTACAGCTACTGGAGCTTAACAGCACATACTTTTCCCAGCCCTGCAATTTTTGTTTATTTTTAGTGAAACACTGCAAATTGAGAGAACCAAAAACTCAACAATTCTCATGAATAAAGAATATGAAAGAAAAAAATTTACTTGGGCATGCTGAAATATTTCTTTTAATTGCTAATTCAAAATTCTTATGAATGACAAACTAGCTGAAATGTTGAAAGTAAAGATCATGTTGACTTAAGCACACCATATTTCTCTAAGTTTCAAACTATAAAATATCATAAGTTTCCTTAAAATAAGGAAAAAATTCAGAAAGCTCCTCAGAAATATTCTCTTTGAAAAATTATGTAAAAAGTCACCAAAAACATAATGGATTTGTTGACAAGTCTCCTTGGCAAAAGTACTTAGAAATTAAATAAAATGCAATACCTTTGACACTTTCTCACAAAATATCCTCATTGAAAAGCTGATGAAGTACAAATTAGGGAGGTGGACAGTAAGGTAGATTGAAAACTGGCTAGACAGACAGCCCACAGGGTTGTGATCAGCATCATGACACCCAGCCACTAGTGGTGAGGTCCAGGAGTCAGTACTGGTGCTAACACTGTTTAGCATCTTCATTAAAGACATGGACATGGGGACAGAGTGCATTTCATGGTCTGTATCTGTGTTAAGTGCCAGACCTGTGAGAAATGTGTACTCTGAGACACAGCATATTTTATTTAGAAGTTTGGACTAGTTTCTGAATAACTTTTCAGCAAAATTTGTTTGCTTATTTGTAAGAACGTGTTTCAAGTTTGAGTTTTAGGCAGAACAATACAAATCTCCATAGCTCCATGCAGTTGCATTTCCCAGCAACATAAAAGGAGCCTCTGGGGATTTGTCTGTATGTAATCTCCAGTCAAAATTCACAAAACAGAACCTAGCATGAGCTACAGTAAAACTTAAAAACTCTTTGAAAACTTCATGACTACAAGGAGAAAAAGTTGTGTACATATAGGCTAACTTGACCGTTTTGTTACATTTGTACAGACATTTTGTAAACCTCCTTAGACTCAAGATTTATATAGCTATTTTTTCCTATACTGTACATAAAGCATCACCAGAAACATTAGTTCATGTTTATATGCAGTTTACGCTGGTAAATTTCATAAACTTGAACTGTAAGTTGGATTTACAGTAAAGAAATGGATATTACAATCAAAAGAGCATGTCTTATTTTGAAAGGTAAAAAAAAATAAATTAATAAAAAGGGCAAAACAAAATAAATGAATACAGCCTTAGGGAAATAACTAAAATGCAAAAGGAATTTGACCCATCTCAAAGTCAGGAGTAGTTCATAAAGGAGAGAAAGTAGTATAAGACTGAACGTTTGTAATGGGATCTTTTTTGCTTCTGGTTTCCTGCAGCACCCCCTGTGCTGCTTAGACAATGGTAATGTTAGACTTTGGCCTCTGCATTCAAAAGAAATCCAAATGTATTTAGCCAAGCATATTTAGAATGATTTAGCTACAGTTATGAAGTTAAACTAAGAATAATAGGATATGTTGCATAGAATAACTCTTCAGTGTAATTAGGATCATGCCATCAAATAGTAAAACATTTAAAAATACTGAGACCATTACAGGTCCAAATTTCAACATAAATCACCACAGTATGAGAAGTGAACTGTGATCTCATGCTAAACACTGTTAACAGGGCCAAGACCACTGTTACACTGACCACATCACCAAGCCAAACTATGGACAGCCTTTAAAGGTTAATCTTCCCAATGGCCAGAGTATCAAACCAATCCAGTGGCAGCTTTTAAAGGTTTCTAGTGGTAGTCTTTGAAGATTAAGCTTTCATTTATTTAGCGTATTGTTCACATATATTTTATTAAATCTTTCTTTTCTAACAAGGACACACATCCTTCTGAAATCTGATTTTAACTTAACAAGCAGAAGGCATTACTAGTGCTTTGTTCTGGAAACAAACAAGCAAAACTCACACGATGACAGAAAGAGATTTTTATGTTTGTATTTGTTTATATATGGAATTCTGTATGAAGGTCTGTGGGAAACAGCCTCTGAGAAGTCATAAACTATTTATCCAACAGAGTGAAAAGATGTCCTGACAACAAACTTCAAGCAAGAAAAGTCATGTTACATGTTGGTAGCAAGAGGCGGTGGCTGCCTGCAACTCTTATGCACCCCAGATTTTCACCACGCACTCGAGGGGGACCTGCCCTGAGGCTGTCTGTGGGGGAGGTCAGGAAGCAGAATCCATTTGTGTGAGTAGAGCTATAGAGACCAAGCCCAGACTGGGAAATACCGCAGGGAGGGCTTGCTTCTGCTGAACAGGCTTGCCCTCCTAGTGGCATCATGACCTGCATTTGAACCTCTCAGAAACAGCAGCATTTATCTTCCTCTAAATCTTCTCGGGTGAAACATAAGAAACATTTCACTTGTCAGGAGTGTTTACTACTTGTTGAAGTAAATGTAAATCTGATGTTCCTCTAAGCAGCAGCCGATGGCTTTATTTTGCAATGACGTATCCATAGATTTCTCAGCATTTCTTTTTACTATTTTGACACTAGAAGTTCTTTCCCATGATTTAGTGTCAAAGCTGTAAGGTCATCTTGAACCGTTTAGACACTTTCTAAATAACAGACTTAAAAATGAGAAGCAATGCACTATAAAAAAATAACTGAAGTGCTTAGATAGATCTCACCATAGGTACCTGTGACTACTTCTCTGTATCTACAGTATCTTCAGATCATTATTCATTAAATAAATATATTGCTAGGGGTCCAGTGAAGATTCTATAGTGAAAATGTGTGTATTATTAAGGAACAGCTGCTGCCTCTAATGAGTTTACAATTTGAATAGATCAGACATAAAATCAAAGCATACAATGCAACAAAGAATGCAGAATGGCAAATACTAATCCTTCCTTGAGCAGTCTCTGCAGCGTTTTTAATTTCAGCCAAGTGACCCCCTTTTTCTTGTTTTTGTAACTTGAATAGTTGCCCTCAGACTCCTACAACTCCATATAGAAAGTTGCTGACCAATCAGTCCAAACTTGTTCTACCACTTGAAGAACTGCTGTAGTCACCCTATATGACAGTTCTGCATCTGCTGATTGAACGCTGATTTCTATTTAATAATTCAGCTTGGTTTTTTGACTGGTAATTACACAGTCAATTAGCTATTAACATTTTAATTATAATAGCATTGTGAGTGGTCCTTAAGAAGTTATGCCCCTATAAAGAAAACTGTGCTTTAAACCCGCTATATTTGCTGAGGAAAGAAAGAAGAAAAAAATCTATATTGGAGACTGCATTGTTTAAAATAGAAAAAAAGATACCATAGGATCATGACTTTGCTTTCTGTTTCCATTAAATTCTCTCTTCATTGTGCTTTCCAAAGGTAAGGCTGGCTAGGGCACACTGAACCTCCGGGACAACCCAGAATAACTTCAGAGCAGCTCTGATCTGTGGATACAATATCTGGCTGTGGAAAGGTTTGTTGTATTTCAGCCACAGTGTTTAAGTCAATATGTGTCAAAGCTGTGGGACTCCTGTTGAAAGCTCAAAAAGTTGTCATAGACATTCATGTCCTGATTGATTTAAGATGTGGAGCTGTTTTAAATGATTCATAATGTCAGAAGGACATCAGTCTAGGAGCTTCTTTGTTGCTGAGAGTTTAGATAATTTTATTCTTAATATACTCTCTACAGTATATGGTTTACATCTGTTTTGACTCAAATGGCTGTCACATTAGCTGGAAGAGCAATGTAGAAATTCAATAATTGCTACAACTCTTTATCACCATCACAAAGGTTTAATGTTTACTCTCAAAACTTCCTTTCTGTGTGCAGTTTTATGCATCAGTTGGTATGAATTTTACTTTAAATCTTGTAACATATATCACAATACCCTCAGCTGAAATGTACATTTAAGGAACAACTACAGCACACAAATGAATTTTATGACATTGGGATGTGCTAGTTCCATATTTATGTGTGTGTATTCTTTGCTATTGATATTTAACTTCTATATTCATCAGCTAAGCCATTTACTTCAACGGTGGCACACTTCTGTCACTTGCAGTTTCTAGTCCTCTTTTCCTGCATCCCAGTTGAAAAGTGCTTTGACTGTCTGTATGTCTCTGTGCACTTTTTTCCATTAACATTATTCTGCTAGTGCTAAAGGTTGTGGTTTTATAGAAAACAGCTTCTGTTTTCTACTACATCTATTGCATAAGCCAGGGAAGGAAATTCCTGCCAGGTGTGTCATTGTGGACAAAGATCTACACTGGTGGCATGACCAGTAAGAGGACATTGCTAGCGTAGTTGTAAAAACATGCAGTGTTCAGCCTCCGTAAATATTTCAGGTATATTTTGCACATTTATAGAACTTTTCTTATCCTTTCCCACAAAAAAAAGATGAAATAGCCTCATTAGTGTTAGAGAATTCAGGGATACAAGAGCATGTTGCTTATGTTTAGCAGACTAGAAAGTCTCATATTTGCCAAATGAGGTGGAAAACTCTTTTTTCCAAACTAAAGAATGCTCCAGTGCCACAAATCCTTGCATAAGTATCAGAAGTCTATGTGTGCGTATGATTTGGTCAGTTTGAAAATGTCCTTGTCCTTCTCCACAGTTACAGGGATTTGTTCCAAAGTGCTTTCATTCATTGTCAGATGATTAATAATTTCTGATGATTAAAATTCTTAGATATAAAAGTTATTAAATAAAAAACAGGCTTTCTACCAATTGCTAGTTACTCAGTACATCACAAATATCTTTCATGTCCTTTGAAGATCTCTGCCCTGAGAATGATGTGTGCTGGAAGTATCTCTGAAGGCATCTACCATATGAACAGCAGACACAATATCAAGCCTTAACACGTTTTAAACTGTTCACTGATGTAGAGGATAATCTTGTTTGATGCATAATCTCTGAAAGTCATATTGATGTCTGGTCATAAACTATTGATATCCATCAAGAACTTCAGTAAGAACATCAGAAATATCACACCATGAGGCAAAGTTCACTTTATTTCCAAGGTATTTTATCAAGGTGGTTATCTTGTCTGATGATAGCTTGTTATTTTTAGAGAGAGATGGAGGATAACATTGGCTTTCATGACGAAAGAACTCTGGTAAGTCACCTTCATTCTTCTGACAGGTAATGAATAATTACAGAAAGAAAACAGCTTTTAGAAGGATTACTTGCTGGATCTTTCTTGACACCATCATGAGGGAATCATATATGAAGAAATATTTCAGTATATGAAAGAACTCAAATCATGTTAATCTTCACAAATTTTTTTGGTCATAAAATCATTATATAGTGCGAGGTCAGCTTAAGTGACGATCTTTAGGTTTGCTACAAACATGCAAGAATGACTTGTTGAGAATTCCCAAAGAATCCACTGGATGTTTCTTAAACACAGTACCATATTTTCCATGATATAATTAGCATACAAACATGTCCACAGAACAACTTCTGGACCATTGCAGCATGCAACCTGAAGCAGGAGCTAACCAGATATCTTTTCTCATTCCAATCACATTAATCTCTGTCCTGAAACTGTGTCTCTGCTTTGGCAAAAAAAATTCTAAATCACTTTCATTATGAGAATCTCTTACAGAGAAAGCTTATTAGCTACACTAGGTCACATCAACTTTTTTTCTCCTTCCTCTGCACATTTCCATGTCTTCTTCTCTGCTGTCTGATTATCCTGTGCTCCCCAAGCATTATCATAATCCTGTGATCAAGCAGCTGTTGGCCATGTGTGCAGAGCTGTATGAACTGTTTCATATATATTAGTAGAACCTATTATATGGTTATTATTTTAATTTTAGGATGAATAGAAGGAACATTCATTACAACAAAAGTCTGAAATATAATTAAGAATGTCCATATTTCATGTTTTCTCTATGGGTTTCTCATTTCATTTTTTTTACTGGTATCAATTCATCTTATTCTTATGGATGCAGGATACATGTAGAAAAATTAGAGGACATATTTAATCTAACATAAGTTTGTTCTGATACAACTTTTCGCAAATTTATCCACTTCTACAGATGACAGCCAGTGTTATTCATGTCAAAACTTCTTTCTATTTTGAAATTCAGCACCCTTTTGTTCCAGAGTAGTGGTAATTTTTACTAAGCTTGTCTTTTTCTCATGGTGACATTTTGTTTAAATAAGAAAATCTTTGTAAAGTGGCTTTGTGCCTATGGGTGAATTTATTTGAAGTGTAAAATGTCAAACTGGCAATGGTAATAATCCTGTAAATTAGGTATGTCAAGTAATGTACATGTAGACTTTTGATTCATCTAAGAATGGAAGGATTTCTCTGACTCTATTTCAAGAAACCTGAGTCATGAGCTCCCATTTCTTAATTGGTACTCTTGACAAAAGTGAGGAATACGCCAACATAAAAAATTTATAAATCTGAAAATATTGAGTCTAGGGTAAAACTAACACCATCTCCCAGTTCAGCAATTTTCAGAAAGAGAAAAGATGTCTCTATATGTGGAACAGAAGTCATCATCAGAACACAGTTTTCTAGTTGACAAACTGGATTCATCATGGAGGTGCTGCAAAACAATGTCCGGACAGTTGCATACAGTGCATATGTGCATATCCATGCTGTTATAGCTGAAAAACAATGAACTCACCCAAGCTGGTCCCTTCTTTCTAATTTTTCCTGCTGCCTTTGCTGGATTGTGCTGCCTTTCAGGATCTCTGAGTTCACTGCTTATCTGAGCACTTTCTGCTCCCTTTTGGTAAAAACAAATTAGAATATTACTATCAATTTGAACTATTTAAGTTTAATTTGAAAGAACTGAGCTACAAAGTGCTCACCCCAGCAGTTTCCCAGCAAATCTGAAGGGCAGTAAGGAGTATTAGTAAGCACCGGGGAGCATGAACTTTTCCAACTCTATGACTTCAGCTAGGACATTTTAGAATTAGAGATTTTCTCTATGAAAGGAGAAGCAATTTTGTCTAAGTAATGAATTTAATTACAGCTATTTGGTCTAAGTACAGTGCCAATACATTTCCTTCTTCAGAGATCTACAGTGCTAAAATTGACTAGGGCACAGTTCTGTTCCTATTGAAGCTTTTCCACTTCTTACTCTTTAGTTGGTACAGTCTTCTCCTTGGGGTTACAGTGTTAACATGCGTGTAGACACCTACTATGCACTGTATTGTATGCATACATAACACGTAGAATACTATTGTATCCTATTACTGTATTGTTGTCATGTGTATGTACTGTTATATTGTACTATGCAACACTTTTTTGCAGTGCTTTACCTGCCACTCTTTCTGCACTGAAATGGGATAATCAGCAGCAATTATTCTCTCTTACAGAAAAAGCAGTAGCTTTGTTGGATTTGTAGGGCACAAGGTAAATTAAAAATGCTACCTTCCAAAAAGAAAGAAAGAAAAGTAAACAAATTATTATTTATTATATGCATACTATGTTAATCCTGTGGTACACACAGTAAGTGGGAGTTATCTCTGCCTTGCATGGAAAGTTACAAATCCTTGTGCTTCCTGAGTGATAACACTGCTCCCAGACATTCTTAAGCAGTGAACTTATTGCACAGTGAATTCTTGCCGTTACTTCTCTGAAGAATTTTCTCACAGACTTCTGTCATTATTCTCATTCTCTGCAATTGAGAAGGTAGGCTAATTATAGTAGGTGTGTACACATGAACTAATTAGGAATTAGCTACACTAAGCTACACTGGTACCACCTGATAATATCACATCACATAGTAATGTCACAAAACATAGTAATGTTACTTCACACAGGTTAAAAGAAACTATGGAGGAATATTTTATCCTGAACTAACTGAGGACTTGTCATACAATAGGTCTGTAGCTTCAAATTACTTAGTGATCCTTTAAGTGATGGGGCAGAGAGGATGGAGAATCACCGCCCAAAACACCAGCACTGAAAATCCATAATTGGACCTTATTAACTAATTTTCTCTTTCATCCATCATTTCCTGATGCATATACCAGAGATGGAATTAGTCTGCAGTTACTATGTGCTATAGGAATATTTCTGGAAAGGAAACCTGAAAGACTTCTGTGGCATTACCAACCACCAGCACCTAAACAGGGACATCAAGGCACGAAAAGGATCCATCAAAGGGTTCATCATATAGGCACTGTACCTCACCACTGGGCACAATACAAAGAATGCTGAAAGTATTTTTTTTATTAACTTATTTATCTTTTCTTTCTAATAGGCTTTATGAATGTGAAGTAATTGCTTAATCATATACTTTTTAATCATAAAATTCTTTTAAAGAAAGTACAAGAAAAAAAACTCTTGATGTCTGCAAAACCTTCCAAGTAAGTTTTGCTGGTGAAGGAAGCTGTCCAAATGTATGTTTGTCCTCTTACCTTTTAAGGAATTAATTTTTTTGCATGGGTTTGTTTTCTTGATTTTCAGTCCCAGTGTAAGTTTTCAAGCTCTGCTAAAAACAGTGTTAACAGCAAAACTAGAGACTAAGTATATCTTTAAGTGGACCTGGTTGCCTGCCCTCTTGCTTATGTGTTAAAAGCTGAAGCATCATTCAGAGTTGGCCATTAGCCACACTGCCTTCGCAAACCACACAGAATTTATTTGTCAGATATTCCTCAGTGCTAAATGGTATAAAGTACATCACACTGTGAAGAAATCTCACCTTTGTGATCCCTTTCATTTCTGCCTAATTGTCTAAGATAAGAATAGCTTGCTGTGCCTGAGGGGGAAATTTTCTATTACCACTGAAAAGATAAATTGTAGAAAGCAAAATGAACCTGGCTCATTACAACCTTCTGAAAAAAAAGCAAATTGGTCTTCAGAAATGATATAATAGAGCTGACATTTTTAACAGTGTGGATTTCAAATGTGGTATTTTATATTTTTTCCATAAGGTATAATACAAACAATTACGGATGCTGGCAATAATGCATGGTACTTAGTTTCTTTTACTAGCTTTACTCAATAAGTTCCAGGGGGAGGAAAACGGTTTTACCAATAACCATTTTAATGAGTAGAGAAAGGTTACATTTAAAGAAACATAACACTCATTTCAGTGTTTCTAGCCTTAACCTCTATAGTAATTGCACTAATGCCTTCAGATGTACTATAAAAGTGCATAAATTGCTTAGAATAGTGAAAGACAGACAGCTTATTTGCTGTTTTAAATATCTGATAAGGTTTGGAGGAGAGGACTGAAAAAAAACTGAGTTCTCAGTACAGAACACAATTCCTAGTCATGGCCAGTTTCTTACTTGGAATTCATTTAGATCAGTTACTTCTAATCATATTTTCATTAAGTGTGTTGTGTATTATTAATGCTTAAAGGTAGGCATTGATTTTCTGGAGTACTGACTGATATCACACATTTACATTTGGAGTGAAAGGGTTTGAGTATCCACATAGCAGAAGTACAGATCATTTAATTATGGTAATGGGTGTTGTTAATCTCAAATATTGTGTATCCATACTGAAGAAAAAAGTAAAATTTACCTATTGTCTGTGTCACATATATTTACTTTGGTATATTGCACTAGACTAATGCAGAAGAACTTACAAACATCATAAAAACATATATATTGCTGTCAATCTATGCACCAATTTAAGACTGCCTCTAACTACATAAACTATCTTGACTTCAGTAGGATTTGAAGTCTGCTTTAGGCAGGTTTTTAAAGCAATGCTGAACAGAGGGTTTGACTTCAGGATGTAAGATTAAGATGATTTTTCTGACAGTTTAATGCCATTTGCTCACAGGTCTGCATCTGACAGTCATTTTTATCAACCTCACTTTCAGAAAATAATATAAGAAAAGCATCTGGAAAGCACTGTTTGCACTTGATGCTCATCTGCATGCAGCCAAACCTTTTGTGTTTTCAAGGAAGATCAGGTTCATAGATTGACATTTGCCATGAACGTCTTAATCATACTCATCAAGATCATTATAGGCTGAGATCATTATAGGCTGAGAAAGCTGGGGCTGTTCAGCCTGGAGAAGAGAAGGCTGCGTGGAGACCTCATAGCAGCCTTCCAGTACCTGAAGAGGGCCTACAAGGATGGTGGGGAGGGACTCTTCATTAGGGACTCTAGTGGTAGGACAAGGGGTAATGGGTTTAAACTTAAACAGGGGAAGTTTAGGTTAGATGTAAGGAAGAAGTTCTTCACAGTGAGGGTGGTGAGGCACTGGAATAGGTTGCCCAAGGAAGTTGTGAATGTTCCAACCCTGGAGGCGTTTAAGGCCAGGTTGGACAGAGCCTTGGGCGACATGGTTTAGTGTGTGGTGTCCCTGCTCATGGCAGGGGGGTTGGAACTAGATGATCTTAAGGTCCTTTCCAACCCTAACTATTCTATGATTCTATGATACTGATTAGCAAGGTTTCAACTGTGGGAAATGCCTGCACTTGTATGTATGTTGAGGAGAGCTTAATACTTTGCAGGTACTGCCTAAACAGAATGCAGTAGAATGAAAACAATAATAATAATTCACCAACGTTCAATTATTGCCTAACACGACATTACACACATTTTTATGGATACTTATATTTAGAACAACACAATCTCATTAGCAATGGGAGAAGTATTTCAAATTATTTTTTCAAAATTATTAATGCTACTTTTCCAATCTTATTGAGGTCAAATGTGTGCATGCATACACATGAATCAGAAAATAGATGAGTTCCACACAAATAAACTTGTGTATGTCACCTCACTTATTCAATTCTTCCCCACAAGCAACCTCTGTGGTATAGGAGGAAGAAGGTCATACCCACTGAGTTATAAAAACACAATTTGCAATCCTGCAATGTGCATAGCTCTAATGCGAAGAGTAAGAGGTCCTGGGGACTGTGGGGTCTATTTATGCTTTCATGTCATGTCAGGTCTCCAAACCAAGCATCCCTGGAGCTGCACAGTGGGTCCGAAGATGCTAGGTGCTCTTTTGCTTTCATTCCCAATTTCTAGTCTTTGACCTTAACCTTCTTTCTTTTCACCCTACCTACCTACCCACCTACCTACCTACTACCTTTTCTTCTTTCTCTTTCTTGCTCCTTCTCTTTCTTTCTTTTTAATTTTTTATTTCTCTTCCCCAGAACTGCACTTATTTTTTCTAGTTTCTGTGTCCTTTCTACTTTCAGGCAGATTTCCTGTTTTGGTTTTTTCTATGGTGAGCTTTAGTGTTGTCCTACAGGTAGAGACTTAGAGATACAGGAGCCAGAAAAACAAATACAAGAAACAGTAGTTCCTATGTATATTAAAGGAAGGTTGTACATGCTCCACTCTGAAGGTTATGTCAGCACAGACCAACTGCAATTTCTTTCAAACACTGCTTGAATTCTTACCCCCTTCAGCAGCAGTGGTTCAGTTATTTAACAAGCATCTACCACAGTATGTCAGAAATCCTTGCCATGGCCCCTGACAGATATTGCAGCACAATTGCTCAGTAAATAACTTTAGATACCACTCAGCACATTGATCTAGGCATGTTAATATCTGGATTCCTTTTTTCAATAGCCATATTTCTTGCATTTAACTGACGCAGAGTTCCCCACACACACCCCCTGTTACCAGACTTCTGCAGCTCCAAGAGGGTATGTTTCTTTTCAGTCAAAACTCAGCTCCTCCCTCTTTGCATGCAAAATAAGTGTCTATGCTGCAATGACATGTGGCACTGCAGCCAGCTCACGTGTCCCCAAGACAGCTGTCAGTGAACCGCTTTGAATGTGAGCAGCCATGTAGCTGCAGGATGGTCTCAACAGCGTGTCTGGTTAACTAGCTCAGGACAGGTTTGCATGTCTGTGTGCACACCTGAATTCCCTCTCTCATTCTCCTGACCAACTTGACACTGCCCAGCTCTGAGCTGGATAATATAGTATTGTTAGCACTGCATTGCACCTAATTCCTAAGTTCTCCTGAGAGGCACAGTGTAATTAGTGCAGGATCAATCCTGTGTTGATACAGCTCTCCAGTTTCCAATTCAAAGCTTGCTCTTTACAGCCAAAGGAGTTGAGTGCACCTCGACATTTCCATCTATACCTGCCCTAAATGGTCATTCAGTGTCACTGTCAGGTTTTGCATGCTACATGTTGAACACTGTACTGACAGCAGCTGCACTGGTATCAGACCTAACTAGTTCACAGGTACCCAGGGTATAACTGCAGGATGGCAGTCACACCTTCAGATTTCAATGTAAACATACCCTGTGATGACAGCAGTGAGAGAGGAGGTGGCATATGGCAAAGGCCAAGAGTATTACCTCCTCCAAAACAGCTTTTACAGTGTGTGAAACTGGTCTAAAATAAAGTTTTTTTTCCAAGGTGAAAGGTATATAAAGTGAACTTTTATGCTGATTCTACAGTACCTCCAGTCTTCCTTAAGGCATAGACTTCAGTTCAAATAGTTCAGTGATACTATCCATCAGAAGGTTCAGCCTTTGCAATATATTTCACAGTAGTCCCTAGGTTGGACTCAGGCACAATATATCACATTGATATAGCTTTATAGCCTGTTGCCAGCTGTATATTTATCTTATTTATTTATTTATTGGGAAAGAATGTGTGAAATTTCCATTAATTAATAATATACGGAATGTAGGAAATATAAACAGGCATATCAGTGAAAGAAATATCATAGTAGTCACTGAGAAGTGCCAAAATTAGCTGTCAATCTTAACTGCAGTTAACTTCAGGCTAAGTGCCAAAGTTAGCAATTGCTCATACACTGGTATTCCTAAGGTTGGAAGCATTACCAATGCTCAGGGCAGGGAAACTGCCCAACATTTTCATAACCTTCAGGATCAATTATCTGTATGGCAGACTCTCATTTTGCTTCTTGAAATTTAAATCCTTAGCAATACATGTACTGCAATCCCTACCGTGCAGTTACATATAAGCTACCTTTAAAATATCTTGTTAAAGGACTTTTAGTAGATCAGCTGTAATACACAGTAGACAAAGCTGGACCTCTGTGCATTGTAAACCTATAGGAGAAGCAAAGTAAACTAACCTGGTCCACACTGATGTCACACCATGTATGCACAAGACGATACTGTGATACTGAGATTTTGCTAGAATAAATGTAGTCTGGGTGTGCCCAAAATGCATTGGACTCCATCCATTGGACTGCAGCATAGAGACACTCTCAGGAAAAGTCAAATATCTGGAAGCTCCAACAAGTACCAAATAGGGTTCTGATTCAGTAAAATCTTAAGCAATAAACTAAGCAAGTGAGACCATTGATGAAAGCAAGCATAGGATGAAACAGGATAGCAAACATAGGATGAGATGTAAGTATTGCGTGGAATCAAATCTACATTGCTGTGGAGCTATGTTATATCAAGCTCACCAGAGCTACTAGCTGAAGTATGATGTGTCCCTGGCCAAGGCTCTTTTCCACTCTGATACCATATGAACGGGTTAAGGCGATGAAAAACACTGAGCTGCCCAGAAGGAATCTCCTTTTTATAGCTAAATAGTGGTAAGTTTGGAAGATCCTCATATTGCAAAGTCCAGAAGCTTCCTAGGAACTTGCTTAGTAACCTGATCAAATGAAATTTGAGAAAAACTAGAACTATAATTCAAGAGGTAAAGATTATCTTTCTGCTTGGTTTGAATCACTAGAGGAAAAGTTCTTCTAATCTCTGCCCCTTCACGTCTTCCTCCGTTGAGTCAGCGTTCCATGGAGAAGGCTGGATAAGAGTGTGTTCACATGGTAGAAACAGGATGCAGCAAATCCATACTCCAAAGAGTTGCTTCTTCTGGGGAAACAGCTCCTCACAGCTTAAAACAGCTTTCTATGCAAAACAACCAATATTAATGCTAAAAAAATGTTGAATTGGTCCCCTTTATTATTAAACAAATTGAAATTACCAGTTGTTTTTATACTGTTATTGCATATGGTAAATAATTCTATTAAACTAATCGTAGAAATTAAATAACTCAATAAATGTTTTAAATCTCCACAAATGCACTAAAAAAAGCTTAAAACTAAAAATTAAATATGACTTGAAATTTTTAATGAACAAGTGTTTTATTCTAAACAAATTATCCCAGAAAGTCCCTTTTTATTTTAACATACTAAAGTTATTGTCCCCCCATTGCCCTGTTCTTAACAGCAAGACCCGTCCATCTAAAAATGTTGTATGAGGAAGGATTCTTCTCTGCTAGTATTAATAATGACAAAATCTAGTTTTTCTTTCTTTCCATTACAGCAACCTGTTCTGAAAGCTGAGGCTTGAGGTAATCTCGAATGGAATGTTCCTTTACAAACTGCATTATTTCCTCTTGCAAAATCCCAATAGTGTTTCTGATGATGAAAGTTGAAGGAAATTAGTAAAGCTGACTGATTTTATTTTTTTCTTGCCAAACAATAAATTTCCTGAATTTCAGTTTTGTTTTGGTTGGCCTGAAATCTTCATCACACACTTTCTATTTTGGAAGGCCAGCAGGAGAAGAATTCAGGATTCAGACAAGAGGCTACTCTGCGTTCTCCAACACAGATATTGCTGTTGGGAATACTCATGGGTACTCAGGTATATAGTTCTCTCAGGAGATGGGGAATCTGTGTCCAGTTCTTTTCTTTACTGAAAGCATTTGAACATTCATTTTCCATCATGCTTTAAAATATGCAGGATACTTTAAAAAGTTTGGAAAACTTTGTTCCAGTTTGCATAAACCACTAACTATTGTCATTGAATAAGCATAGTCAAAGAGCTTTGCGGCTGGGATAGTCACCTGAGATAGGTAAGAACTTCCTGCTAGTCTGTGTCCCACTGAACAGTTTGACTTGCAGTGATACAGTGTCATGGCCCTTGGCAAAATAAATATTTAATTATTTATTGCAAAATGGAGCAGTTCCAGAAGCAGAATCTGCCTCAGTCCCAGGACACTTAACTTGGAAAAATCATATGCTTCAACACTGACATAGGAAGGAAACATCTCTAGGTATATTTTACTTGTTCTCCCATTTTATTTGATTCTTCATTCGAAGGAAGGTATACTTTTTCTGCATTGAACTACATGACGTTGCCTGCTGCAGTGAAAAACAAGTCAACAGATTTTAAAGGCATTTTTATCTAGGCTGATCTAGACAGTTGAACTAAAGAACTGATTAGTCACACAGTCCTAGTCAACAGATAGGCAGATCTAAGCAAACTAAAATGCCAGAAAGTTACTATCTGTCAAACAGTAACATTTGTAGAATATTCTGTTCCAGCATGTATTCTTTTCTTTTTATGTATATGTTTTCGAGGTGTCTTCTTCCAATTTCCATTGTCTACTCCAATCACACCTATTCATATACCACATATGTGCACTTTACTTTTTATTTATTGTTTCTTAACACAACTCTAGCATATTCACACATGGCTACATTCTATTTCACTGAAGTTTTATCTTGTCCCATCTCATATACTAGTTTTGCCTTCTTCCTTTATATTAAGAAAATGTTAATTATGTGTTTATTCAGAAGTGTCATAATAGCACAATTCTTTGACATGAATAAATGTGAGTAAAATTGTGCCAAATCAGGTTCAAAGCAAGGGCAACTTCTGCAAAGCTAAAGCTGTAGCAAATGTGACAATACATTTCAGGTGAGCAAAAAGGTAAAATGTCATCTCAAGAACAGGAGTAAGAGGGATCTGGATACTATGACTGTTCTAGAAAAGGAGGGGTTCTGACACTGTCCCAGGTGAAAACCTGGTTCCATGAAGAAAATATCAGAATTATTTTCTACATATCCATATAGAATTTTCACAGGGACATGGTGGTTTCTTTGGATTGTTTGTTTGTTCAGCATAGATATGAATTAGGTTTCTTGTTATTCTTCAGATATTGCTGCATCCTGCATATATTTTGACACTGAAAAATGATTTTCAAATATGGAAGCTAAAACAAAAACCCCAGCACAGATACATGAGCAGGAGGCAGCCAAATGTCACCCATGTTTCTCTTTTATTTCTCCACTGTTTTAGTTCTTGTTAATGTGTTTACTGTATGCATACCAGATTGAAAACCATGGAAATAAAAGCCTATTACTCATCAAAAAAGAGGACTAGATGTTATGCTACGCATTCTTGAGATGAAATCTCATCTGATTAAAAGCCAGTAGAGTTTGGTCCCAGGCATTTTTCCAAAGGGAAACAACAGTGTGAGTTTTCCATACAGTTGTCATTCAGTCTCATTTTTGTGCCACGAGACATAAGACCAGCTCATTCATATCCATTAGTCTGTATATTCTTTTTCTTTCCATTTTTTCCCCCCCCGTAATATGAACTAAAGAAAGCTTTGGATATTAGCATCTCACCAGTGCACTTGAATGCACTGTAGCCACAGCTATTCATGCCCTGGCTTCCCTTCTAAGTTATGGTCACATAATAGTGACATGGTTTGTTTTATGCATAACATGTATTATCTCATACCAGGCAGAATTTCAGCCAGCCACTTCAGCAGCTTTACATTTACAGGAGAGTGCAAAGGGACCTTATCATTGTTAATAGTTGGAGTCCATCAGTAACTTGTGAAAGCATCAGAAAGGAATTTGTGTTGCACAGAGTAGAAAGGATGTGTGATTCTGTATTCAGGTAAGTTGTTATATATGTATATTTATCTTAGTTACGGTATTTATGTAACCTCTTGGCCAGTTCAAACCCCTGTAGAGGAATAAAAGGCAAGAACAATTTTCCTTGTTTCTTGGAGAACTTTGTAACTAAATTCTTCTGCAGTGTCATGTAAACATGTTTTCTTAGTAAACCTTGAGATTACCACAAAATGGCTGAAGAGTCAACGACCCTCCAGTGTGTCCTTCAAAACGAGAAAGGGTTTCCTATCATCTGTGACCTTTTTTCTCATCAGTACAATAGGATATTTACACTGGGAGATGATAGCTGTTGCTTCAGGTATTGAAACTCTCCTCATATGTTTGCATAGGAAAGTCTCAGCTTCTTTCAGCAGAGGCAGTAACTCTGTGATCTGCTCAGTCTTGAGCATACCGATCTGAATTCTGCATTCAGTGAGATTAAGGTGAAAGCTGTAGCTGTTTACAGAGTAAATAATTGAGCAACAAGTAGAAATTCTCTATGTATTTCAACAGTGAATGACCTCCTGATTACCCCTCTAAAGACAGTACACCAGACTTTGTACCAAAGCCCAGCCCAGGAGTCCTTGTGTAACCTGAAAGGCCTCAGGTGTCCCTGCCTAAGCTTGTTAACATCACAGGATTTGCTTAATCAAAAAAGGGCTCTCTCATAGGAATGCTTCTTGTGAAAACTAGGTTTCATCTGGTATGGTTTCATTGTTAGTCAGAGAACACTTGCTCATAGTTCATTTTTGGCAGTCTTAACCTCCAACATGGAGCAAGGACCAAGAGTCTACTGTGTACTTTTTACTCCCTCCAAAGTTAAGAAGCTTGGAGTTGTTAGTGCTGACATTTTACATTTTCTCTCTCTCTTTTTTTTTTAAATGTAATTAAGAAAATCACATGCATTTATGCAAAGAATATATGTATGTGACTTCTAGAATAAAAGCAATACTCAAAAAGCTTTTTCAGCTTGCTAGGTTGCTCTTTTTTTAAGAAAAGAAAAAAGAAAGGAGGATTTATCTTTGTATTTATGAAGCAAAATAATGTACTGAGATCTCAAGCTATTATATTGCCAGCTTTATCTTCTTCCAATATGAAAAAATGGGTGTGCTCTGACTAAGAGAGTTCTCCAGGATAAGAACGTAAGTCATGTGGATACAGCTAACAAGCTTCGATGGATGATGCAATGCACATTTTTCTCACTAAAACACAGCTAGAAATAAAGTCTTCAGCTTTAGTATACCATAATGCTAGTTCATGGGTAACCTTCTTTCTCACATTCATTTTAAGCAGGCACACTTCCAATACATAATGTTGACTCTGGAATGAACTCCTCTTAAAACTCTCTCGAAGGCATTAACATTGAATTTCAAAACTGTGTAAAGGAAAAGAGAGATTGGATGTCCTTGGAATATTTAGGCTGCACGGGAAATGCTGGGTTTGGTCCTGGATTAGAAACTATGCTGAGGATGCTCAAAGCCTTTTGGGAAACTTTTGCATATGGACTGAGCTGGCAATATCCACTGCTCACAAATTGTTATAGAAGACTAACAGGGTACCAGTTATCTTCATCACTAAGAATCTGTGCACAGGACTAAAAGTATGGGAGGGGAAAAGAATGTGCATGTGCTTACTACCAATAAATCAATAACTGGAAGCAAAAGTGTGACTTTTTGTTTGTTTGTTTGTTTTTGGTTTTTGGTTAAAAATTTACACAACAAGATGATGAAATCACTGTATCTTAGGGGGGTTTATCATTTTTGGAAAACATGATATAACTGCTAGAGAGCCCAAAAGTAATCTTGTTGCTCATAAACTGTATTTTCAACATTTTACTTGGTGTATTTGGGGTTTTGCAAACTGAAGATTCAGACAGCATATCTGAAACCACACAGAGAATCACTCAGAATGTGGGTTCAGTACTGGTCTTACTGTAATTCCTAGACTACTCATCAAAACTACCTCTGGCATATCAGCACTGGGATAAAAGGTTGTGCAACATTCCTGAGGGTGACGTTTACTGAACTGGTTGTAGACCAAGAGGCAATAAGACCATACCACTATCTCCTTGCAAACTGCTAATTAGACCTCTAGAGGAAGAGTTTCTTAGCTTGGGCTTACCCTTGGGCTACACATCTATGTTGCTAGGGTGAACCTGAGCTCCTGATGCTCATCTATGGCAGAGCACTATGTACTCTACCAGTTTGAGTCTTTTCCTTGAAGGTCTCTTCATCATGTATCATGACATAAAGTGAATATGTTATGAAATCTGTCTGATTTAAAAGGACATGAAAAGAATGTGTTCTGAAATCTCTCTGATTTAAAGACAGGTTGACAATGCTCATCTTCCTGAGGAAAGTGCTTTGGGATGTGTGGAGGATACATACCACATAGTTATTATTGCAGGATACTCTATAGTCAGAAATCACGTTGTTGAGGGGGAGAAAAATATTTTGTTGATTTGAGACTGAAAGTGTTTTATTACAGCCAAGGTAAAAACATATATAAATATCAGCTTTACATTTTTTTTCTTGTTCTTGAAGTCACCAAAGAGATTTAGTTTATATCTGAAATTACTCAGTTCTCATGAAGCTTTGAATAAATCTAGTCCATCACGCATCTACTCTGCAGCCTTATAACCCTATTTCATTGCCTAGGTTGGTTTTCTGGTAAATCCCATCTGCTAAACTGTTTTGAATGACAGGTTTTTAGCTGAAATGCAGATGTTGAATTTGTGACTTTGATTGTGATGATCTACTGTTGTTAGTAGATCTATCAGGTTGATACATTGGGATTATACAGCTGTTTACTTGGTTATTTAGTACAGAGACTAATTAAATTATTTTTCTGTGTTTCATAGACAGATAAAAGAAGCTTTGATGACATCTCATGTATACTTGGCACGTGTGGAGACACATTCTGTTAGGCACCAGTTTGAGGGCTTTGACAGTAAAGCTCTAGCAAATCTTACCATATTGATTTAAGACATTGTCTCTTACCTTCGTCTCTGTTAAAGTTCTGCCCTAAGAAAAGCCAGTAGAAGAGAAAATGGTCCTCAGTCACTGCAACTGGCCATTCATCACATAGGCCAAACCTACCTTCATCAAAAGCGTAGCTTAAAAAACTGAGCCTTGCCTTAGAGGCCAACAAATCTTTTAGTAATGTCCAGCAGAATGAGGGGTAGATTTTTGAAAGGAGTAGTGTTCTGCATCACACAGAAAGTTTCATCACACCTCACCTTGTATTGGATTTGCATGGCAATGTTTTAATAGCGGGGGGGCTACTGTGAGAAGCTGCTAGAAGCTTCCCTTATGTCCAACAAAGGCACATGTCAGCCAGCTCCAAGACAGACCCACCTCTGGCCTAGGCCAAGCCCATCAGCAATGGTGTTAGAACCACTGGGATAATGCATTTAAAGAGAGAGTGGGAGAAAATAAAACTGTGTAAAAGCAGCCAGAGAAAAGAGTGAGAACATGTGTGAGAAACAACCCTGCAGACACTAAAGTCGGTTAACAAGGAGGGCTTAGAGGGGGAGGGTTCCTAAGCAGAACAAACCCCAATTTCAGAATATTGTTCATATGCAATTAAATTATTTTTCTCAGGATGCCTCTGGTATGCAAAGCCAGATGCCAAGGTTCAGAGTCCTGTGTGAACAGACTAGGACCTTGGCAGGAGAAAGGGAACCTTTTTAGAAACACAGGTGGTGGCAAGTGTCAGAAATTGGTAATGGTTACTCTAAGCACATCCTATATTGTAATTTCCTTAGAGCTCATTGCCACAGTGGAGATGCAACATGCCTCTGTATTGCCCATGTATAAGAACAAAGGTGTGATACCATTCACAAAACAATTGAATTAATTTTGCATTTCAAAAATTCTGACTTCTTTTTAGGGCATACTCGGCACAATCCCAGGCACAGCTACAGGCTGGACGGAGAAGTGATTCAAAGCAGCCCTGCTGAGAAGGACTTGGGGGTGGTGATTGATGAGAAACTCGACATGAGCAGGCAGTGTGTGCTTGCAGCCCAGAAACCAACCGTATCCTGGGCTGTATCAAAAGAAGCATGACCAGCAGGTCAAAGGAGGTGATCCTGCCCCTCTACTCTGCTCTTGTGAGACCCCACTTGGAGTATTGTGTCCAGTTCTGGTGTCCTCAACATAAAAAGGACATGGAGCTGTTGGAGCAAGTCCAGAGGAGGGCCACGAGGATGATAAGGGTACTGGAGCACCTCCCATATGAAGACAGGCTGAGAAAGTTAGGGCTGTTCATCCTGGAGAAGAGAAGCCTGCGTGGAGACCTCATAGCAGCCTTCCAATATCTGAAGGGGGCCTACAAGGATGGTGGGAGGGACTCTTCATTAGGGACTCTAGTGGTAACACAAGGGGTAATGGCTTTAAACTTAAACAGGGGAAGTTCAGTTTAGATATGAAGAAGATCTTCTTTACTGTGAGGGTGGTGAGGCACTGGAATAGGTTGCCCAAGGAAGTTGTGAATGCTCCAGCCCTGGAGATGTTCAAGGCCAGGTTGGACAGAGCCTTGGGCGACATAGTTTAGTGTGTGGTGTCCCTGCTCATTGCAGGGGGGTTGGAACTAGATGATCTTAAGGTCCTTTCCAACCCTAACTATTCTATGATTCTATGATTATACTTCCCTGTAGATCAATGACTTACATATCTGTAAGAAGAAAAGGATACTTGACAAAATTTAGGCTTACTATGAAGATTCCAGACCACAGTTTTGTCCAGAGAATGTAACATTTTAGTAACATATTTAATAACATTTTAGTATTGGGTTCAAACTTAAACAGGGGAAGTTTAGGTTAGATATAAGGAAGAAGTTCTTCACAGTGAGGGTGGTGAGGCACTGAAATGGGTTGCCCAAGGAGGCTGTGAATGCCCTATCCCTGTCAGTGCTCAAAGCCAGACTGGATGGAGTTTTGGGTGATATGGTTTAGTGCGAGGTGTCCCTACTCATGGCAGGGGGGTTGGAACTAGATGATCTTAAGGTCCTTTCCAACCCTAACTATTCTATGATTCGATTCTATGATTCTATGACTTTGTGAAACATTAAATATATGACAGTGAAAAAGAAATGCTGAAACCTCCTTCCTCTTATAATGATAAACCATCACCTTCAGAATTGATACCAGTGTTTTAAACTTCCTGATGATGTTAAATCTATGCTGTTTAAGCTACATTACAATTTGGAAGGGACTATACTGAAGATTATTTTTTAACCATGATTTTGAAACAGAATAGTCTCAGTTTAGATATATCTTATTTTAACAGTTACCCTAATAGTGAAGGACTTTTATTTTTGCAATTGTTCAAAACTTCATGCATTCATAATGGAATTGTGTAAATGAGAAATATGAATTAGTAGAAGAAAGTTGATTCAACATTAATAATAATTCCAAGTCCATCTATCATGACAGGTGACTGATCCGTTGTGGTCTCAGAGCTGATAAGTTGGCCCAAGCATTAAAATATTAATCCATGGGTTTTGTTAGTTGTCAGACCCATTCTAATTTGGTATTATTCCTTTTGGTAACCCTTCTGGTGTTCTTACTGTGTCACTTACATTATGTGCTTTTTAATTCATCTGAAGAGCTAAGGAAGATGATATGAATCTGATTGGCATTCAGCTACTTTTTAATGACCTCGTTAGCATTCCTTTTCCCCCCTTCAACTATTTAAATCTGAATCTTTTTGTTTTAATGGAATGCTGTCAAAGAGATGGGAGGTCTTTGGGTTACCTCTCCAGAAGTGCTTAGAAAAAAGGTCACCACTGCTGTAGCTAGGTTGCAGAATTAGACTCCTGCCTTCTTCTTAACCATCCCACTTGATAGCTTAGCACTAACTACTTCTACCAAAGTCACTTTTTCTGCTACTTCTTCCAACAAGACAATAACCTCTAAAGGTATGAGAGTGGAATAGTGAACTTTACAATTCACCAGTTAGAATCACCTAAATCTGCCAAAACATTAATTAAGTGCCAGAACTAAACAGTGGACCATACTGGTTAAGTTCAACATTGCCTGTTCAACAGACACAAACCCTTTAAGTCCCACACTATAAACCATCAATCTCTAATCCAAAATGTGGCTCCTCAAAACCTTCACTCAGCCTCTGCCTGGCTCTGTGGACACATGTATGGTATATGCAGGGACATTTTTCCCTTAGTGAAGCTGTATGTAGATGCCTGAAGAGAAGCTCCTGGGCATAATAATACTAAGCA